>NW_017387372.1:0-38636 GCF_001636725.1 Cordyceps fumosorosea ARSEF 2679 | reverse complement strand
AAGAAGATATAGAAGGAAGGAGGAACTTATAAAGTAAGACTATAGGTTTTAGGATAAAACTAATAGAGAGGAGGAATAATATTATAGATATACTAAAGTACTATAAATAAAGGGTAAGGCGGCCTAAGAAAGTAACTATAGGGCGCTTATGCGCTTATAGGGGCGTAAGAATAAAGGAACTAGTTATATAACTAGATCACTAGGGATTATAGTAATCTAGTGTTAATCTAGGATCACTAGGATTATAAAGTGAGCTAAGTAATCTAAGTAATATAGTAGAGGATAGGATGGATATATAAGGAAAGGGATTTCTAGTAGATAGGTAGACTAGATCTCTACTAATTAATCTAAGTAATAGTTCTACTATTAGGAGAAATCTCCTAATATAACTTATATAATAATATCTACTTATATACATACTAAGTGTGTACTTATCTAACTCTCTACCTAAGAAACAGACCTACTATGGATTAAGAATAAGCCACCGTTATAGTTTAATACTATAAATAAAAAAAAGCCTAAGACTTACTATAACTATAGTAAGAAGGGCCCTAACGCAGGCTGAGCCGTTTGCGATGTATAACGTGGCTTATAGTCGACTGTCCTAGGGCTTTCGTATAAGTTCGGAGAGCCTCTTTAGAGCTACCCGGCTTACGATTACTCTGAAATTGCATCATCTCCTCAAGAGAATGGAGAACTCTCATAAACTGCACGTAGGCAAACCGTCGTTGCCAATAATGTTCAGTGTTGCATATAATGTCCTCAATCGTCGCAAGAGCAGCCAAACTTAGTGGGGAGTGGCCAAAAATAGCTTGTACCTGCTAAGTACCTGTTTGCTTGCTTTTCAACAGGGCTTACAGTACATAACGGCCAGTTGCCGCTTAATGCTCTACTAAATATTTCACCCAAGCCATCGTTACGCATAGTACTAAGGCTCTGAAGGCACGAAAAGGCGTCTTTCTCTGGAGATATGTAGCTTGAATCGCTGTCTCAGAGCACCTTCCCCAATTGTTAACAGGCGCCTTGGCTAGTCAGGCACCGTTATGCATCTCAGCCCTAGTGCACCCATATTTAGTGGGAATTGCCCCCGGATTTAGTGGCAATCTCGCATGCGTTCCTAGATCTCTGGGTTGATAGTCTGAGCATCCACACTGTTAAAAACTAAATACTTTTTAGTTTAATTTCCACCATTTTACTCTAGTTTTTCTGGTTCTAGGCAAAATCATCGCATATTTATGGCGATTTGGGTACGAGACGATGAGTTAACTATGGAAACTCATAGAAATCGATGGAAGCTAGCGTAGAGGCCACGGTGTCCACATTGTCGCTGGCTGGGTCGGTCGCTGGCTGGGTCGGTCGGTCGGTGGTAGTGCGCCCACTCGGTGATACGCTTCCTTGCTTGCTTCATCAGTGTTGCTGCCGGTATATGTTGTGCGAGACCAGATGGATATAGAAGGATTTGATTTTAAGAATTTTGACGATGATTACGATCTTCGAACCCCCGGAAGAACCAGAAGTCCCAGCGTAAATACCCCCACCGAGGAGCCTAACCGAGCCAACACTGACTCCCACGGCTGCGACTGAATGACTGGGAGGCCGACAGGCAATATGACAGAAGTAACCCAATCTGTATCCATTACGATTTCGTATTCCCTCCGTGAAAATATTAGACGACGGCCGATTACCGGAAACGATCAGCCGGATGATCTTGTCCTTGCTCCGAGTGTTTGTTTTCTGGAAGGAAATATTCCAAGCACAGCTTGAGAATACCATAGCGAGTGACGAGAGACTTCCAGGACGACAATATACGTGCGAAGAGACTATCGTCGCTATATCGATCGAGAATACACGCGGCCGTGGCCTGAAAGACAAGGTGTCAGGCCACAACATTAGATGGAGCGTTGTTGACCAGCACCTCGAAAGTCTTGCTACTCTGTCGGACGACTGCACTTGTAGAAACTTTAACATCGAATTTGTCCAGCAGCATCTGTACCATCTCTTCTATATGTAACTCGGGATCGTCGGTCAGTTGGTCACATAAGTATTTCTTCATTTCGGGCGTTATTCGGCTGCGCCGCCCGGCGCGGGTTTTTGTTGCGGCATTTCGCTTCTAGGCAGTTTGCGATGCTGTTCGAAACGCTGGACGGTTCGAGCGCTGCATAGATTCGCAGAGACAATATCTTGAGTCGAGAAAGTCATATATAGCCTCTGACGGGAGCACATCATCCGGGAATACTGCGTGGGCCATGGCGAAAGTTAAGGTGGTTAATGATAGTACTGTTGTGTCACTTGTGTGTGGAAGGGGGGTGCGGGAAAGTTAGTCAGCAGGGCGCGGCATTCTAAATCCGCGCCCGGGCGCGAATGTAGGGGCCGCCCTCAGATAACTCAATCTACAGTTTTTAACCCTAAGTAAGGTAATAATTAGAATTATATTGAAGATATCTATCGAACTAAAAGATAGTATCTAAGGGAGTGTAACCTGGTGACATTATAATACTGTAGTCGACTTTCTGCGCAGAATAGCCAACTTCCTAGCGTGATCAGCGCTGCCCTCAAATCAAACAAATCAAATCCGGACCTATATTTGTTTATTTAAAAAATTTTCGAGCGATACTTGTTTGTTTAGAATATTTGATCAAATATATATTAAATGCTGGATAGATTGGCTACGTTATAAACGCCGTCGCTCACCCCGCGACTCCAACGCGCGGACCCCAACTGCACTGCCCCGTGCCTGGTCCAGTTCTTAAGACACTGTAGCGCCTCCAGTGTCGTTGAGCTCATTGAAAGCCTCTGTGATGTTAATGATAATTTAGCAAGGCTGAACGATCTTTCGCAGTCTGTAGCGAGAAGGGTAAATCGGCATTAACGATGAAGCCTACGCTGAGCTCCCGTACGATATTGATCCTAGCTTTTAGCACAGCGCTCTAGTGTAGACGCGGTCGTTTGGCCCGCTTAGATTCGTCAGTCGATAGGTCGCTGTCTTTAACGGGGCTGCCCTTAAAAACTCTATGTGTTCTTTGTCTATTAGCTGTCGTGTCGTCGTGTATAAAAATAACGCTAAACATACTTACGAAGGTGATTAGTAGCGGATGTAGTGGCGCTCGCTACGAAGGACACTGCCTGGCCCTTTGCGTCGTAAAGACGGCAAACCCAGGACGAATTCAGCGGGCTGTTATTACTATTAAGCTCAATAACGAATAACCTATAGAGTTTAATCCAGCTCTTCCTGCCCTTAGAGCCTTTCCACAATAAAGACTCCTTTAAGACATATCGCTTATCCCACCATACGGCTAGCGGCAGGTCCCTAATTGTCGTATTATTAGGTACTTTACGATAGAGCCTAATTTAAATTAGCTAGATAAGTTTTTAAGGAACTTTAAAAAGTGAAAACGCAGACAGCACTAGTGAGGTGTCCACTTTATAGCACTAGCATCTATTGTGTTAATAGTGATAATTCGGATTAGTAAACACGCACCTCCAGACCGCGTTTACTAAAGACGTAACGCGACATAATGAATACTAAAGAGATACTTAAATTTTATGAGTCTATTAGCGGTAATTTTATGTACCTTTCTATCAACCAAGCTAATGTCCAGGGTAGGGTTGCTTTCTACGCCCTCCTATACGGGTAGAGGCTGAACTAAAAAAGAGTTGAATTAAATGTATTAAACGTAAATTAAATCGGAAATTATGTATTTATTTGTTTAATACGATTTTAGCATTGATTTGTTTGATTTGCTTGGCAGTTTGTTTGATGTGATTTGATTTGAGGGCGGCGCTGAGCGTGATCTTATCTATCCTTCGTGCACAAGGATAGGGTGCGGCCGCCGCTAGGTACTCAGGACAGGATTGATTTTGCTCAGCACTTGTCTCCTTGGACAATGGTGCTCCAGTCCCCATCCTCATGGTTACGGCCGGAGGTCTGGCTCGAGCCAGGGTCACAGACATCAGTAATGCGCTGAGCGCTGTTACCAATCCAGTCCCAGCCATCAAGACTCTTCTGGGAAGTAGACTGTAGACAGTATTAGCCAGTTCCCGTCTCTAGTGAGAGCGCGGGTATGATGGGAATAAGGAGGGTGGACGAATTGTGGGAGAAAAGGGGTAAGAGAAGACGGAGGACGATGCCAAACTTACATCATTGCACCACCAGATACCAGAGTTGTAAGAACAACTAACGCGACCACAGTTGTTGGGGCCAGGTCCGTTGGTAGGGCGCCCAGGCGGCAGGTTACGGAGGTAAGCCGCACCGTTTCTGATGGCATTCTTATTAGCAGGCTGCAGGCCGCCGCAGTCGACATGACCACGCTTTTCCTTCAAACCCCTGGCCACCGAGGCACTGGGAGGCTTGAAGTTGGGGTTGATGGAGAGGGTTTGAGCATGCACCTCTTCAGCAGTGCCAGTGAAGAGCTGGAATTCGCCGGGGAAGACCTCGACGCTCCATTCAATCTGCTCCACTCCATATCCAGGAATGGGAGCACGAGTAACAACGAGATATTCCGCCATATTAGTGAGAGCATTTTGTATGGAGGAGAGCAAGTCAGTGAGCCTACCGCGTTAGCAGCGCTGGCCGCAAGGACAACGAGGGGCGAGAAACGCATGATGAAGAGACGAGTAAAAGTAGAAGTGATGAGTGTTTAGATTGTAGAAGGGTCTGGTATATTTGATGATGTTCTTTGATAAAGAGAGTAGAGAAAAGGAGACTTTGGAAGGGAGAAGTAGCCCTACTTATACTTATCCTGTCTATGCGAGCTAGAGCTGGACGAGTTGTATGTCAGGTCATGCTATCCCATCACCGAGTCACTGGACCAATCCAGTATATTGCAGGTAGACTAGCATTGGCTGAGCTGACTTCTCACATGTCTTCCTGCATGTCTTCCACCTGCATCCTGCGTTATCTATCCGCCGCATATTCTGCGTCTAGGCAGCCTTGTTGGCTGGCCATGGAAGAAGTTGCAGTGGAGCAAGCTTTCGCGGAGCGAGAGGAGGGGAAGCCTTGGTAAACAAACATGAGAAAAGTAAATGCGTTCAGGGGTTAGTCTCAGAGAAGTTCCTTGTGAGAAAAATATTCCTTTGTAATGGTACTGGAGCGAGATCCTTTTACAAAAAGAGTGCTGCTTGAGGAGCTTCCAGTGAGGCAATACGCCAGGCAAGCACATAAAATACCCCGCAGCGAACTGGAATATGTCTGAGACGCATTGCATTATCGGATCCCTGTTTACTACGTTGCACAAAGCTGACCTGCATCTCAGCATGGCTAGGGTTTTGATAGTACAAGGTCAACTCACTCGGTTAGTGACCTCGCCACTGGGTGGAAGACGAATGTTTTATACCTATGTCAGATAACTCTCTGCCGCTAAAATCTAACCCTTGTCGAGGCCGGGGTAGTTTGTACTGGATTTTGGTGAGAGAGCCTTACTGACACGCACACCCCCGAGTAGGTGCCAGCCCGGGCTGCAAAACTTACCCATCACACCAAGTACCCCAAAGTGCACGGCTGCAGATGACAGCTCCTGTATCGAAAGAATAACAACTACACAAAGCCAGTAGTAAGTTTGATGATCTTTGCGGGCAGCAGGAAATATGTACATATAGCCTTGAGTAGTCTTGGCAAGTCGCATCACCGCATAGTAGCGGAGGGTGGGTCAGCGGGCTAGGCCATCCGGAGCCCCGATTGATGAGCGAAATTGGCAAGCCGGCAAGGGGTGGGGGCAGCTCACCGAGGGGACCGCGACTGCTGGCAACCCTGGGTGCCTGGGTTGTACCCAGTACGTTGCCAATTGCGCTGGGAGGCAGAGAGGGTGCGCGCGCACATCGGGGCCCCCGCCTCGAGAAGTAGAGTGACGCTTTGCATGCATGCACCTGGCACATGTGCGCCCCGAATCTATAAAAATGGAGAGAATGACGCATGCAGATGGCAGTTTTATGTAGTATGCAGCCCTGCCATCTGTAGCTGGCCAAATGGCTCGGCGGGATGCGGCCAAGCAAACCAAGGCGGGATGTGCATCTTGGTCTGGCGGGCCGGCCTACATGCCCACAGAAGCAGCAACACAGCCCCCAACAAGCAAGGCGTTCCTTCTAGGATCCTGCTAGTTACATGCTGTCTGCACGTGCGTGGGTTGTTACGATCTAATGGTGGATGGATGTTGGGGGCGCGCCCCCCTGACGAAGGTGGCTAATGGTGTCTGAGAGTAGACACACGTCTTATTTCCCGAAAGAAGAAGACGTATCATGTAGGGTTTGTCTCGACACCGTAAACGAACGACAGCGCAGCGCTGGGTCAAGGAGTTGACAGAGTCGAGGAGTGAATTTTAGCATTAATGTAGTTGGGGGTTCAGCCCAGTATCGGCCCGCCTGCCAGGAGTTAGTACGACGGAGCATGGTGATGGCTAGCGCACGGAAATAACCAGCGAGCTAGTGAAAGTGTTTGTGCGAGTGCTAGTGCTGGCGAGACCCAAAAAGCGCTAATAAGATGGATACTCGGCTAAGTGTACCGAGGAGAGCTAGGGCCAATTCACTAGCGTATAGCTACACCTGTACTGTATCTGTAAGCCCCCCTATTCTCTTGTCAGCACTCTCGACAACACACTTGGAAGCTGGCTGGCTGGCTTTATTAAACCCTAAAAACCTCTACTAATTCTGCACATATCTGGAAGCGTGTGGCTAGTACTCTGAAAAAAAAAAAGAAAAAAAAAGACCCAAATTGCGGGGAAAGGCTCGGCGATGTGTCACGATGGTGGTTGTCTCCCATCGTGGTTGGGTGCTGGGCTGCAATTTCCAAAGCAATCTGTAATCCCTGGAACAGCGCTGATGGATCCGTAGGTACTATTTGCTGGTAATCTGTATTAATAGTGCCAACAACTAGTTACTCCGCACACTTTATTACACAGCGCAACGGCTTGCTAGCCTTACGCTCAATTTGGCCAATCACATCGCCTACCCGGGTAACCATGTACGGATATCCGTAGGTAAATACAAGGCAGGCTCTTGTGTAACGCCAACTCGGCTGGCCTGGCATTTCCTTTGCCCTTTTTTTTTTCTCTCTCGTTCTCGTCCCTGCTTGAAAGGCCTCAGCTGTCGACACGAATGGCCACCGCACAACTCACCCAAACATGCTCAATCTGCTCGGCATTGCGCGCATATCTATGCCTAGCCGCAGGCGAGTCATGCCGGTGCTCCTTCTGCTGATTTTCACCGGCTTCTACATTCATTCCTGGGCTGTTGCCAGTGTGCCGTATCCTGGCCTCACCAAGCTCCCCGTCCACGCAACGCCCGATACGCACCCCATCACCGAACTGATCTCGAACGCAACTGCACACTTTGAGAATCTACTTAAAGAACAATCTTTCACACTCCATGATGCTGCAGAGCGATACCGACAGCGGCGCGGTCGACACCCTCCCCCGGGATTTGACACATGGTTCAAACAGGCTATGAAAGATGACGCCATCGTGGTGGAAAGCTTTTTCGACAGAATACACCACGACATCAATCCACTTTGGGCATTGAACCCTCGGGAAATGCGCATGCAGGCCGCCTCGCAGCCGCAGGTCATCAAGATTCGCAACAAGAAGGTCTTCATGGTCACCGACCGCCCCGGCCGACAGCCATGGATCCAACACTGGACAGCCCTAGTTAAAAAAATGATGCCCAACTTGCCCGACTTAGACATGGCTGTCAACGTCATGGATGAAACACGCATCTTGACGCCGTGGTCAACCATCAGCAAATACATGGAGCTTGAGCAGCAGCGTCGAGAGCTCATTGCGCCGGAACTCGCCCTGAGCAAGTACTCGTTTGGCCAGCGTCGTTCCCCGGTACATGATTCCAACCGTCGTCGTCATAGTGTCCCATATACCACTCAATCTCTCCGGCAAAACTGATCGCAGAAAGCTGCGCGAAATTCTCTTCCAGATGACGGCTTCGGAGGAAGCTGCATGTCTGGGATCCGTTGCCAGCCACGAGGCCCCGTGCACACCCCAAGAACTGCAGCTCCGTTCGCTCTGGTCGCAGGTGCTAAACACTGCTGAATCGAGCATCGGAAGATTCGAGGACTTTTTCCGACGGGGAGGCGACTCGCTGGCGGCGATGAGGCTGGCCTCAGCCGCGCATGGCCTCGGTCTTAGTCTGACCTTTGGGGACATTTTTGCGAATCCAGTACTGTCAAGTCAGGCAAAGCTGATTGGCTCCACGGAGGGAAACACGCAACAGAGTTACACATGCTCGGCGTTTGAATTGATTACAGAGAGCCAAAAGCAAGCTGTTCTCGCAACAGCAGCTAAGGAGTACGCTTTACCGGCGACTCAGATTGAGGACATCTATCCAACTACACCAATGCAACAGGGCCTTGTCGCTCTCAACTCCCTACGGCCAGGCTCGTATGTGTCACGACGTGTCTACAAGCTTAGAGAGGGCGTTAGCTTTCGAAAGCTCGAAGCAGCTTGGAAAGCCACCTTGGACGCGAACCCCGCCTTGAGAACCCGTGTC
This sequence comes from Cordyceps fumosorosea ARSEF 2679, assembly GCF_001636725.1. Lineage (NCBI taxonomy): Eukaryota > Fungi > Ascomycota > Sordariomycetes > Hypocreales > Cordycipitaceae > Cordyceps > Cordyceps fumosorosea. Next base: position 30,149 of record NW_017387372.1, on the reverse strand, counting down.
ATACGATCTGTTGGTGACGGCCCAACGTATCAAGTCGTGGTTCGCGACGAGGCGGTTGTTGACATGGCCTATGACTTGACCAAATATCTGGCGGACGACGAGGCAAAGCCGGTAAATCTGGGTACGCCGCTCGTACGAATGGCGATCATATCCAACGCCAGCGGAGAGCCAAACTTTTGCGTCGTTACCATGCATCACTGCATATACGATGCCTGGTCAGCGGCTATCCTGAAGACCCAAGTGAGCGACACGTATCATGGCCACGTTCCAGTCCTTCAAACATTTAGGGAGTTTGTCAAATATGTACTCCAATCTAATAAAAATTCATCCGATCATTGGAGAAGTGAGTTTGCTGGGATACGCGCCGAACAGTTTCCAGCTCTGCCAACGCCCACACATTCCCCAAATACCACGGAATCCGAAAGCCAGCATATATGCCTCCCTCCAAGTGTTGCAACGGCAGCAAATATAACACTCACCACGCGCATACAGCTAGCGTGGGCAATGACTCTAATGGCTTACACCAGCGTGAATGATGTAGTGTTTGGCTTGACGGTTTCTGGCAGGGCAGCGCCCGTGCCGGGGATTGACAAGATTGCTGGTCCCACGATTGCAACATTTCCCTTGAGGGTTCAGTTGAGGTCCTCTTCATCAATTCACGAGGAGCTGGAGACGCTGCAGAAACGTATCATAGAGATGATACAATTTGAACAGTTTGGGGTACAGAACATCAGTCGCCTTGGAGACGACGCGGCCAAGGCGTGCAAGTTCCAAAGCCTCCTCGTCATTCAACAGCGTCAATCATCAGCCGAAAAATCTGGCATCTTCGGTGATACTGGTGCTTTTACGCCCCAGCCAATGTGGAATACATACGCATTGACGATTCTGTCAACCCCCGGCGCCGATAGATGCGTCCGTTTCGAGGCTGTTTACGATGCCACGGTGGTGCCCAAGGCCCAAATGAGACGGATTCTACAAGTTTTTGGCAATGTCTTGAAGCAGACAGTACTGTCGCCGGATAAATTGGTGGGCGACATGGACAGTATCAGCACAGATGACTTGCAGCAAATCGAGTGCTGGAACTCTTCAGCGCCTCCAGCCGTTCCGAGGTGCATCCATGACATGATTCACGACCATTGCGTAGCGCAGCCAGAAGCTAGCGCGATTGACGCATGGGATGGTCAGTTTACCTACAAGCAGCTCGACGATCAGTCGTCACTGTTTTCAGCCGTTCTTAGAGAGAAACGACTGGGTCCAGACATGATGGTTCCTCTTTGCTTTGAAAAGTCGAAATGGGTCGCTGTTGCCATCTTGGCAGTCGCCAAAGCCGGTAGCGCGTTCATACTGTTGGACCCTTCACACCCAACCGAACGGCTGGCGTGGATTTGCAAGAATGCGCAAGCATCAGTGTTGCTATGTTCCAAGGATATGGCTGCGTTGGCGGCGAAGCTCGGCTGTCAACACGTCGTCCAGGTCGATGAGAACAGCAGTCGAGAAAACCAAGCCTCGCTAACTACTCAAGTGCATCATCCCATCCAAGCACTCCCTAGTAATGCCCTATGTGCGCTGTATACCTCGGGGTCAACGGGAACGCCGAAAGGCGTCGTTATCGAGCATTCAGCCTTCGCCACCCAAGTTACCGCGCTTGGACTGCACTTCCATCTGGGTCGCCAGTCACGTATTTTTCAGTTTGCATCCCATGCATTCGACGTCACCGCTGCCGATTATGTGTTTGGACTGGCCCTTGGCGGCTGCGTATGCGTCCCGAATGAAGCGGACAGCCGGGACAACCTAGCCAAAGCCATACGAGATCGTAGAGCAAACTGGACTTTTCTGACACCTTCGGTCGCCCGAACTCTAACACCCTCCGCTGTACCAGATCTCAACACCTTGGTGATTGGTGGCGAGTCTGCAAAGGGAATAGACTTTACGGTTTGGTCAGGCGCCGTGCGGCTCGTCTACGTATATGGTCCTGCTGAGGGGACGGTCTACTGCACTGTGCAGCCCAAGACTCAACCGGGTGCCAATCCGGTGAATATCGGATCGGCAGCTTCTTCCGCATGCTGGCTGGTAGAGCCTGCCAACCCAGAGAAGCTGGTTGCCATTGGGGCGGTTGGCGAGTTGGTGATTGAGGGCCCGATTGTCGGCCGCGGGTACATGGGAGAGGATCTGGGCGGCTCGCCTTTCATTCCGCCGCCAAAGTGGTTGCGTGCCATGCCACGAAGTGAGTCACCAGGCAGGCTATACAGAACTGGAGACTTGATGCGGTACAGTCCAGACGGCGACGGATCGCTAGAGTTTGTTGGTCGGAAGGACAGGCAGGTCAAACTTCGCGGGCAGAGAATGGAGCTTGCGGAGATTGAACATCAAGTTGCGCGGCATTTTCCTGCCACAACGGATGCCATTGTGGAAATCATTGCCCCCGAGAACTCAGACAGTCAGAGGTTACTTGCTGCTTTTATCTGGGATGCCAGCAATGTTGCAGGGAAACGCTCCAGTAACAACCAAGGCACGCTGTCCACGTCTGCCATGTTCGCCGTCCCAGATGAAGAGTTTCAATCTCGGGCATCGATCGCGGAAGTGGCGCTACGGAAGAGCCTACCTCCTTTCATGATCCCTTCGTTATTTGTTCCCCTCAAGCAATTCCCCCTCGGTCCTACCGGCAAAGTAGACCGGCGTCTTATCAAGGACAAGGCGTGCTCACTTTTGCGACGGGAGCTCAACATCTACCGTGGCTTCTGTTCATCTAGAATGAGGCCCCCTTCCAATACGTCAGAAAGTAAAATACACCAGCTGGTTGCAGATGTGCTTGGTCGGGATCGCGGCGACATTGGGATGAACGACGACTTTTTCCAGCTTGGTGGTGACTCGATTAGTGCCATGGTTCTGTCGGCACGGGCTATGGACATGGATCTGAAGTTGTCGGCCGCAGATATTCTAGGCCATCCTCGTCTTTGTGATATGGCCGACCTGGCTATTCAGAAGAGCACGGAGAGATGCTTGCCCACAGAGCAGCTATCGCTACCAGAGCCGTTCTCGTTGCTTCCCGCAAACTATCATCATAACACCTTGATGCAAGAAGTTGTGAAAGGCCGCTAGTAAGTTGATTCAACTATCTAGTTCCTATGCTGTTTTCTATCAAGATGAAGAGGAAAGAAAGTGAATCAACTTTATGAGAGCATAACAGCACTTCTATAGCTTCGATCAATGGAAGGTTCTAGAAGCTCGGCGGCACAGCCGCCGCTCAAGCGGCTTGCCCGTTACAGTACAACAGCCTGCAAGACATGGATAGTCAAAACCTGCAAGCATTCGACCCTGGTTGGATATCGGGCCAGGCACCCTCCTACTGGAATTACTTCCGCGAAACCTGTCCAGTCGACAGTCCCGGCCGGAATATTAGCGCTCTCGAGTCGTTCAACGTGCCCGTCGAGTACCCAAGCAAGCAGATGCCCTACGCCCACCACGGCTTCATCCAAAATTTTACCCAGGCCCAAGACCCGTGCCTACAGCCGCACATGCGCAGCCTCCATGGCACTTTTGTCGAGAGTGTGAGCATGTCCACCACACAGACCCTGTTCCCGCTCTTTGCCGGCTCCAAGCTGCCCACCAATAACGAGATCCTCATCCCCGGCGCCATGTACCTCTCCTCGCGTGCCTTTTACAGCGGCGGCCGGAGCAGTGGCGGAAAATGGTCCGGCAAGACGGACGCCCTTATTTGGCGCGGGACCGCCTCGGGCGGCCGCAACAAGGTCGACAACTGGTGGCACTTTCACCGCCACCGCTGGGTGCAACTTATGAACGGCACCACGGTCGCGCGCGTCGAGGCCGGCGATGCCGCCGCCGCCCCAACCTTTGACCTGCTCTCGGCCTCCAACTACAGCCTCCCCCACACCATGGACGGCCGCATCGGCACGTGGCTCACTAAATTCTCCAACGTGGCCTTTGTCCACCTCGAGTGCTTCCCCGAGCCGCCCAAGGAACACGAAGGCACCTGCTCGTACACGGGGGAGCACTTGGGTATCGCCAAGCCCATGCCCATGAAGCAGCAGTACCGGTACAAGTACCTGCCCGATGTCGACGGCAACTCGTTCAGCGGCCGATGGCGGGCGTTCCTCAAGTCGACGAGCGTGCCGCTCAAGGCCACAATTTACGCCGAGTGGCATGACGACCGCATGGTGCCGTGGGTGCACTTTGTGCCGTTTGACGCGTCGTACAAGGATATTTACGCCGTCATGGAGTATTTCCTCGACGGCCGTGACGAGCAGGCTGAGGTCATTGCGACGGAAAGTAGTAACTGGGCAAATGCAGTGTATCGGGACGAGGATATGAAGCTCTATGTCTGGAGGCTATTGCTGGAGTATGCGCGCGTGGTGGACGATAACCGCCAACGTCTTGCGTTTGTGGATGATTTACGAAAAACGGAGTGACGGAGATGAATGGTAGTGCGCAATGCTTATGGCGGGTTGCTGTCAAGATTCTGGCTCATGGAAGTTTTTAGGTCCATCTCGGAACAACCGAGCCCATCCGCTGAGCTTCAGAGAAGGGCATACAGATGTTCTTTCGCCGACCGTCGTCGATGCGACGACCAAGTCACATAACTTGGAGCTCGAGCTAATCCACCAAGAAATTAGTGAAATCCTACCTTTGAGCGTGTCAGCATATACTCCCATGCCCGGAGACAAGCTCGCGTATCAAGGAATTAGGAAAGATAGCCGCTATCGTTTTAAGATGCCTCCTTACTGTATTACTAACGTTAAAAGGACTAAAAATTTCGTGTTTTAAGTATATTAAGAGGACCAAAACCATCTACCTCAACAAATTCGTCGACCGCAACGACAAATTGCTTAGGACTGCATTTAAGTATACAATGAAATGTCCAGTAAAATATTGTCCCTCTTCTTAGGTGTAATCATTGTCTCTCTACCATGACTAATAGCAAGGCAACCCAGAAATCATTAGTACAGAATGCACTGTCCATCTGGGCAGCTACAAGGCTAACTGAACATACGTGGTACCTGCACGGCAGTCAGACTCTTAGAATTAACCCATCAATTCCACGAAATGATCCATAGAGCGGATTTATGCCCGTTACTCCCATAATGGATCAGCAGCTGGATCAGGTAGTAATTAGGGAGTACCTAATGCCTCGCAAGGCTCAACTGCTGGATAGAATTTCCAAGATGATGGCCAATAAGAAAGAGAAAATTTAAATGCTGGTTCGAGATTGTCCTGGCGGTCATGGTGTTACTTAACAATTCCTAGATGCAGCTGAAAAATGCTCGCGCATTTTCTGCTCAATACGGATTATCTGTAAGTCAATAGCTATAACGACATCCTCCCTACCTACCCACCCATACTGATGCCTCCATTTATAAATCGAAGTGTCGATATGGACAGAAAGGTAACTGTCAAAATGCCGAAGCACAAATTCATGCCGGTCGCACATCACTTGGGCATTTTCACCATACTTTCCGCGGCGGTGACATTCTGTCCGAGCCAGCACCTTAGCACACGTTCCCCTCAAAGCAGAAGACAGAAAGCTATTAAAACAGCTTCAACGAGTTGTCGCTAAGCGAAGTGAGTAATTCACTCGCAGCAGCGACCGATTGCACAATTCACAACATTTTTCAGAGCCAGAATATAACAGACTTAGATTCAAGACCAGATACGAGGCGGGCGGCTATTTGGTTAGTCAAATGTTTAACAAGTTTTAGGAGGGAGGTACGGGATACATCAAGGAGGATATGTAAGCAAGTGCAGGCAAATCCTTTTGCGTCAGACCTATTAAAGGCTTATTAACAATTTTTGTATACCATGTCCACTCAAGTGGGTTCGAATCTACCATACTAGCTGACAACAGCATGTTGTGTATGTCACACTTAAGAGGTAAACTAATAATAAGAAACTAGGTAAGGCGTTATCGACTTTAAGAGCAGGTCATTTCATGGCCAATGACTCGGTCAAATTCCGTATCCTCAGGCCGGACCTTCCAACACACGCTGCTGCGTCGGTCCGAGTCTCCGTATACCCGATGCCACTTTTGCTCAAGTTCTGGGGGAGTTTTCCAGGCGTGCATGCCACTGCGCATCCAGAGCCGCATAATGTGTCGCCGCTGCCCGTTCGTAGGCGCATCGTGAAAGGCCCGTCTCCCATGCATCACGCTTAAATTATTGTTCAGCAGAATGTCGCCCGGATCTAGTGCCACAGTCAGCCCCTGCGCCTCTGCAACGTAGTGCACAAGGTCCAGCGCTTCTGCTTGCGCCTCCGACATGGCGGGGAGGCTGGTAGACAGCGGGTAGTCCTCTGAGCCGTAATCTTTTGACGGGAATAGCAGAAGAATGGGCCATGTGTAGGTTCGCGGAAGAGTATGGGGCGGCCCTTCCAAACGGACGGCAGCACATCCCTGAATCTAGCATTAGAATGAAATTTCCCGCTTTTTTTTCGTATGGAGGAGGGGAAGGAGATGGTTCGGGATGTATGTGGTCATACCTTGGCGATGGGAAGCCTGAACCACTTTGACACGTACTGCAGGAAAACATGCAAGGCCTGCGTTCCAAGCGGCATGGCAAAGGAAGCTGCACATGCGTATCGGACTATCTGATGTCTTTAATTAGATTAAAAAAATCTCGTTGATAGTATTCTGCACTGCCTTCTTAAAATTGCCCATAGACTTGGCGAACAGACATCGCCTTGTTCAGAGTGTTCATTGCTGCCATCATTACCGGTTGCGGTAGGATGGAGCACGTTCATGCGGTTCGATTGCTGGTTCTATGCTGCTTTCTGAGGAAGGAATTAGAAGCGATGCGTTCTTTCCTAGTAGAGCTAGTGCAAAGGGGATTAATAGAAGGGCGAGCGGAAAGATAAAATAGAATGGAGCCAAGACTTGGATGAGCAGCAAAGATGGGCCGACAATTGGTCCAATGAGCTGTGCCACCTGGCTGGCACCCTCCAAGAACGAGAAAGTCGTCGTCCTGGATGCGTCGGTGAGCGTTTCGCGGCGTTTTATGCAAGATTGTGGAGTGAATAATGGCGTTATTAAAATGCGTAGCACCGCCCGGCACGCAAAAAATGGGGGGCCAAAAGGACCCAGTTCACGGAAAACGTCTTGTAGAAGACAACTAGAAAAGCTGATAAGCCCTTTCCCCCCGTCCGGCAAGTGTAATGCCGATTTCACTTACAAACTGGGCACCGTGAGTAGACTTCATCGCAACAATACCGTTGGGCATGCTGGCAAACCATTTCGGCCCCATTCTCAGTTGGGCTTGGCCAGTGATCAGCATTGACTTTGCGATCGCAAGCAGCTCCTCGAAGCGAAAAGAAGGGCTAGCAACCAACCGCAAGCAAAATGAAGGAGCTCGCCAGCCAGGCGAACCCAAGCTACTTTTCGCAGAACGTCAATGATGACTTCGCAGTCATACTCGTCAACAGACCCGTCCAGGCCAATCATGCCTGGATCATGCTGCGCATAGTATTCACGGCACACGATGGACTCAAGTAGCCGAAGGGTTGGCGCCCCTTTAGCGAAAAAGGATATGTTCAGGACCAGCACAATGGCGATTCAAAAGCCAGGCGCGGTCTTTGCTCGCCAGCCTAGCCGCTCTTTACTGTTCTTGGCGTGGGTTAATCCTTCGCTTTCAGTGTGACTGGCATCGTGACTTGGAGGGACTTCGCTCTCATGAGCAGGTGCTGCGCAGGTATTCATCCTAATCAAAAACAACAAGAGACGGCCGTACAACTAATAAGTCGAAGCACTAGACGCGGGGTAGTATCGCAGGGTCCGCCAATTAGTTTAGTGCTAATAGTAGTGTTTGTAAAGTTTGTGATAATGTGAAAATGGGGCGACGGGAGGGGGGGTGACGGGGGGATGGACTATATCCCTTACTATGGATTCAACCGAGCGCGTATCGGGATCTGCCTCGACGCCATGGCCAGAAACATACGCACAATTACACAGCGGGAAAGGCAAGGCCGAAGTCATAGCTGGCGGCACGGAATGGCGGCACGGAAGACAGCTTTTAGGAGTGGGTGTTTTCTCTCCACTTTGAAGCGGATGATGTTGTTAGGCGTTTAAAAGGCAGAAGAAGAAGCACTAACTTAGTTACCCGGATGAGAACGTGCTGCACCATTTTAAACTGACAAAGGGACGGGAATCTAGGCTGGGATGACGCCCTGTATAAGTGGAGATGGAAAGAGCGCCACACATAATAATTTTATGGTTGGTTCGGGTAGTTATTTATTACCGATTATTCTCTACTGACTAGTCGCCGTTTCAGACTAGGGGTAAGTATTTTATAATACTACCTAGTTATATATAAATGAGACTTTATAGCTCAGAGGCGGTGAGCCTTTCCAACCACCATTAGATCATTCTTTCAAGCTCCAGTTAAGAAAAGCATAAAAGATTAAAGCCCATGCTGCTTGTATTGTAATGACTCGTGTATATACAGGGAACGTACGTCACTCCGCTTCATTTATCCCCATTGTAGTGACTCGTGTATATAAATGGAACGTCACTCCGCTTCATTAAAACACATATGTTCTCACACCAGACATCCATCATGTCGTACCAACCTCAGCAGCCGTACCACCCTCAGCAGCGGCAGCAGCCGCCGCCGCAACATCAGCAGCAGCAGTACAACCCGCCCGCAACATCCTCAGCCGACAGCGGCATTTTCCACGGCGGCGCTTACAGCATCAGCCACCGCGATACAAATGCAATCCTCAATATCAATCTTCAGCCCGGTGCGGTGGTAAACTCCAAGTCAGGCGCCATGATCCACATGGCCGGCACAGTGCAGCTCACTGGTAACGTCAAGTTCTCAATGAAGAAGCTTTTCACGGGCGGACAAATGTCCGAGTCTACATACGCCGGGCCGGGAACGGTTGCTCTCGGCCCTACGCTCATGGGCGACATTATTACCCTGCATGTCGACGGTCGCACGCAATGGACGGTGGGCAAGGATGCCTACCTCGCGCGCACGCCCCAGGTGGTCATGGATACCAAGGCGCAGGGGATTAGCAAATCACTATTTTCGGGCGAGGACATCTTTGTCTACCGTCTGGCTGGGCAGGGTTTGCTCTGGTTGACAAGCTTCGGAGCTGTGGATCGTCTAGATGTAAGAGACTCTGCTAGGTTGCCTTTTCGCCTTTAACACATTTGCGCTAACTGATATTTTAACAATAGCTTCGACCGGGCGAGCAGCACATTGTTGATAACGGTCATCTTGTAGCCTGGAGCTGCGACTATAAGATCGAAAAGGCTGGAGGCGGATCTATGAGCAGTCTTAAGACGGGCGAAGGCCTGGTATGTCGTTTCACTGGGCCTGGCTCTGTGTATGTGCAGACGCGAAATATGGATGAGTTTACTTCATATATTAGCTCACATACGGAGTAGTAGCGCTCAAATTAGCATAGTACAAGGGAATAGCACTGCGTATCATCTCCTCGGTTCACACAGATCCATTGGTCTCCATCATGCCAGTGTCGATGGACAGGCACCCATTTACACGCAGTTCACGAGGCAATCCTGCCTGCGTCGCCGTATTGTGCCATTTCCAACAAGTGGCAGAGATTGATTGCAGGAATCACAGTATTGTCGACAAGAGACTGTAAAGTTGAAATTAGGAGGCACAGTAGTAATCTACTAGAGTTTAAGTATACTTGGCTTTACAGCTGTCTGGGAGTAGACTGGCTCGCGAGGTACTTCTTGGTCAGCTCCACTCTCTCGAGCACATTCACTGAACGTGGTCTGCATTCTCATGCCTTCCACAATGCTTACGAAGCCGTCAAAAAAGGCAATACCACCTCGTCATCGTGATTGTAGCAGCGATCTTTGACTTTTGGACGGAGCCGAGCTCCGGCCCCCAAACCAAGCTCACACACGTCCTGCTTTTCGTCGCCTTCCTCATGACTGGCCGCATGACTGACCCAACCTGGTGTCTTGTCCAGCACGTTAATGTGATCTGGCCGGTACGAAACCATGAGCGGAAAGCTTTCTGGTATCGTCGCTCCGATCCTCAGCGTGGCAAACGAGTCGAGCCTCTCCCTCCAGCACGGCGTCAAAGCGCTAAAATCGACACCGAGAAGAGAGAGCAAAAAGACATCGAGGAGGACGGAGAGGATAATCTTGTTGGTTGCCGAAAGATCTGGTGCCTGGATTTTAGGCCCCGTGAGCCGCTTGATTTTCATCTCCCTGACGCTCGCAGTCATCCAGGCATTGTGGACAATGAATGCGGCGGCGTCCATGGCGATTGCAATGGCGCGTTTGTTAGCTTCGGATGACACAAAATGCGAAAGATATGCCCTGCACCCCGTGAATACACTATATTAGTCAGTGCCCTGCAGGCATTGCTGGTGCTCATAAAAAAAGGCCACAGCGGCGCGACCTGGAGACAAGCCTCGTACTTGCCCGGTTTGGCGTCGGTCGCGTCGTCCATGAACGATCCCTTGCCAAACAGGACCAAGGCGAACGTGGATAGCGGGCCCCAGGTACGGGAATCAGGGGTTCCTTCTTTGACCGTTACATCATTCCACTGATCGTCGCAGCTCTGCATGTCTCCGCGGGGAGGACCGGGTCCTCACCTGGCGGTGTACTGGCCGCTGCTGAGCTCTTCGAGTATCGGCCCGCCAAAGCTGACGTCGAGGTAGAGCTCCTTGATGAAATCCTGGGACCGGCGCTGCAGCAACCACGGGCTGCGCGCGTACACGTCCGGGACGCAAACGGTGGCGTTGTAACCGAGATCCTGTGCCGACGCTGTACTGGATGAGCAGAGCACTGTGAGTCACACTCTTGGCCCAAAAGCTCGTGTTTCGGCGGCAGCTTGCCGGTAGCGGCTCGCCGGCCCAGTCTTGGTACCGGACCGATGAGTTGAGGCGCGGCGCAAACTGCGTCATCGCGCCCGTGTTGAACTTGAACGGCAGAGGTGCCCAGAACGTATCCTTTAGGTAGACAAGCTCCTTGAGCGTGTTTTGGAAAGATGCTTCGCAGTTGAGGTAGGGCACGTTGGCGCCCGTCCGCTTGTCGCAGTAGCTGGTGTCTAACCAGAGCGTGGATTGCACGTCGCTCTCTAGGCTACAGCCGAGGAGCTTCGCAACGAAGTGACATAGTACTGTCTGCTTGTTCCAGTCCTGCTGATGGCGTCTAGAAGATCCGGTACACTCAAATCATCCATGTCCCGAAGAATATGCTAAGTCTTGTACGAAACCAATATCGCCGGTAAGGGGGATATGATAGATCCTGGCATTATAGTCACACTGAATTGACGTGGAGAAATGTGAAAAAGAAAAGACAAAAGATTGTCCATCAATTCCTACTTTATTAGTGTACGAGAAAATCCCTTACCTAGTAGACTCAGCATGACCGCCAAGCAGAAAAAGCCCGACCCTTTACGTTTCCATCGCCGTGTAAACAGCATCTTGAGCACCACCAAAGGCTCCGTCTAAGACTTGTCAGCAAGCGTCATGGTTTGCCTCATGGTAGGGCCGCGGTTTTTTTCCGCTTTCCGTTGGAGGTATACCACTGAAGCACGGGAGCAGACGGCCGACGTGAGCGGAATGGTCAGGATACCCACAAGGGCTTGCATGACCCTCGCGGCCTTGATGTAGCTTTCACATTCAATCAGCCCGTACGACCCTAGGTTCCTCTCTTTCTGAAACTTGTCGGTGTGATCCGCGGCCCATGTCTGATCGTAGGTGAAGCTGTGAGCATTGATGGGCCGATGCGCCGTGATACAGATGATGACCCACACCGCGACAGCCAACGCGGCGTACAAGACGCAGTTGGCAACCATGCCGGGTGCCCGCTTCAGCTGCGTCGATGGGAGGCTCTCAATCTCAAGGACGCCTAGTGATGGTGTGTTGACCAGCAGCGGCCGCTCCGGCAGGGGAGGGCGGTAATCTTCCTCGTCTATTGGCATTTCCACCGACATGGGGTTGAGCAGACTGCTTGCTAGCGACTGAGTCAAAGTAAGGCTAGTTAGATAAAAGAGACGAATCAGAGAAGAAGAAAATGCCAAGTTAACAAAAGTGCGAGAATGATAAGCTCAGGGACAGAGCGTATGTTTGTATGTTATTGTTGTTCTTTTATTCTTTTCTTTTCAGTTACAATGGTGCAGCGGTGCGTCATCGCCCAGACGACAAAAAACTTGTCAATTACTAACATCACAATCTGCCTACATCTGCAGCGTTACTTTTGTGTGGACGCTTCACAAGGCTGCAACTCCCAGGGGGTGGCTGCGGATCAGGCTGCCTGGCGCTCAGCTTGCCTGCATTATGCTAAAACAATACATAGAACTAAAACGAGGGTGCCTCGCCATGCAAGTGCTTGCTGAAGCGAAACACTCTTTTTCTCATACCTTGGTAAGTTTTGACTGACCCAGCTAACGGCCGACATGCTATAAGACGGCTAAGTATATTACCAAGTTAATTAGTATCCTATACTTTAGATGTATAGTACTACTATGTAAGCTTAATTTACTTACGTCTAACTCTAGTAATAAGTATTAGTATCGTAGTATTTACTCGGCTAGGAGTAGCTATATAATGTATACTACTACTGACCGACCTATGCTATTAGTGCTGTGAATGATGAGTCGTGCGGCAGGTAACTAAGTGTTACAGGGTGCAAGTCAGACGTATATTGGTGCTCTTAATTTATTGCGAAGTTACGGAACCTGGATACCTACGCATGCGATGCAGATAGTTACGGGTAATGTTGCCCCCTCTCCAAGGGAGAGCGGAGTCTAAGCTCCTAGCGTAGCATGTGCTTAGCTAACCCGCCAGGCGAATAAAGCTGAACTGAGGCACATGGAATTGGAGACCTGTTGCGGTGACAGCCTCCATATGGCCGGCGGCCGCGACAACGAATAGCACACGGCCGAAGTCATCGGTGTAATTTTCAATCCAGCATTGATGGAATTGCGCCATACAGCCTGCTACGTAATCGTTTTGGCAATGAAATATTAGCGCGAAAGGCCGAGGTAGCTTGTGGCAACTCGAAATGGTACTATCGTAACGCTCCTTTGCTATCGGTCTAAACTTTGGTGTAGTTGGTCATGGTTGAGCGGGTCTGGGTTGTTAGGCGCGTCGTAGCATGCGCTAAAGTCAATGCCGCCGCCACTAAAGTTCGACAAGGAACGATCGTGGACCGATGCGATAGCCGCTGCCGCCATACCATTCCCAAACCAGAATTCAGCTTCAAGCTGTTATTCAAAAAATTGCGAGACGGTATATCAGTGGTGAGTTCTGCTTTTGAATGCCTATTTAGCAATACCTAGAGTCGTCGAGGCCGACTCAGTACCACAACACAAGGACAGATTACGCCAGGGCTGGTCCTAGACTTTGAGGGTAAGTCACGCTACATATGGATATTAGGTCATATAATCAAGCTAAAATCAGGAGGTAAACTTGCGCTAAGCATGGCGCAGCGCTGTGTTTACTAAAAGAATTGAGCACTAAGGGCAGAGGCATTCGCGCCGCTCTGAGAGCAATGTTATGACCGCCTACAGAACGGATACAAGAAAATACAAGACTTTAAAAAGCGAAAGAGAAAATGATTGGGTTACGCCTATAGTAATACTCTGAAGTGCTTATAGCTACCCTTGTACCTGTTTAACCTACCTAAGGCTCTAAGAAGCCGACTACTGTGTGCCTAAGACACAAGCCACATCTATAATTGACGTATAATAAATTAGAAGCTGTAATAAATGTTGAATTTATTGTGCTTAACACAGCTAAAATGTGTTGAAATAAAATACCTGTTTTACAATAACAAGACTAAAACAAAAATGACATCAGGAATGGCAATAAAAAGAACAACAATAATAAGAAGAATACCAAACATCCATAACAACTTCAAGCTTTCTCGGCCGAGACTGAGATTGCCCACTGATCAGGCTTCAATGGGGCGGGAAATATCCCGCAAGGTCTCTTGGCTAGTCTTCAAGGCATCGCTGACCCTCTCGTGGAATGCAATATCTCTCTGGCTTTCAACCGCAGTGTTCTCGTCACGTAAGAGATTCATGGTCTTGCCAATTTCAGACAAATAGGACTTGACGGCCGCCGTCACGTCGTTCTGCGCCGTTGTCGCTAACTCTTTGAAACCTGTCCGCAGCTTTTGCATAATGTCGTCGAACAAAGCTTCGTTGCCAAACGCCCCTGTAATTATAGCTTTGCGTCTGCCATCCGACCCGGTTCCTAATCTGTGATTACTACACATGTCCTTTCTCCAAGACTCGAGGAAAGACTTACCGCTTTCATAGTTGCATGCATCATATGAGGATTCCATAGCGACCCCGATGTATGAGGTTCTCAAGCTTGAAAACGCATCGGTTCGTAGTTTTCTAAGACACGTCATCATCAGACTTCACATGCATCAAGCCACTGTTGCACTCTAGCACTCACCTGAGTTGTAAGTTGGCACGCTCATGCGCGTTCTGAACGGTATCAAGAAGGATACTCTGCTCTAAGTCCAAAGCATGTCGCAAGGGGCTCATAGTGGCAAGGATGCCTATAGGATGATTATCTGCAGTCAGTGTAAGAATTGCAGCCCACTGTCGACGAGCATTTGACTTCTGTATTCCCGGTACTTACCCAGCGAGTCGAGCACAGAATCTGTTGAGGTCGTGAGTAACTCAGCTATTCTGGTTTCTTCTGCTTGCACAAATGATACGAATGTTTGCCACGGTGTCTTCATGTCTTGAGCCATCTGCCTGTTGGCTTCTCCATTCCAGTCGTGATGCCCAGCGGCAGGTGTGCTGTAATTCCCATATTGGCGACAAAATGCGCTGTATGTAGCTAGCAATTATAAGTGGAAGCGACGCAACCTGGGTGTGTCTAACTTACAGTGATACCACTGCATCATTGAATTAGCCTATGAACGAAGATGCTGCGGGCTTCACATCACCTACAACGGACCATTGACTGGCTGCGGAATATGCCGATTCGCTCCATTCATTCACTCGGCGCCCTTGTTAAGTATCTTAGCGTCATTGATAAAAGAAAGGAAAGACGCAAGGTTACTGGCTATACTTACTGTCATATACTTCTGCTTTGAAAATCTGGCAGAGTACCTTGGAAATTTGTTGGGAAGGTGCGCGGTGGTTGAGAGTCTGTGGGACTGGGTTAGCAAGAAATTACGAAAGGTTATCTAATTTTCATCAGAAACTTGCCGATTCGAGCCGGGTTTCTACATCATCAAGCGCACTCCTCACAGCAGCTCTAATCTCGCCGTCCCAAGTATTCACGCCCGACTGAACCCAAAGATCAATGGCAGCCAGCAGCTTCGGGACATCTGTTTTCATGAAAGCAGACGCTGCGCGGTGCTGGTTCGCAGAGACGATTGACACGCAGTGTCGACGCAGATCGATGATGCCGCTCAACTTGAGGTAGGGCAGAGCAATCTCGATCTTTGCCTGCCGCTTTTCTTGATAGAGAGTATTGCTTACACAGAAGACCTTGGTATCCGCTGAAGCAGGACCAGTTCGGTACTTTCTGTGTAGACTTTTAACTAGGTCGCCGTTTCGACATTTTATCAGGAAGCTTTGTAGTCTGGGGCACATCAGTTAACCTTTGTTTTGCTCATGCAATATCAGACGAACATGGAAGCACGTAGACCTACTCGAACTGGCAAGATTCTTCGGTTTTCCTATTTTGAATAATTAGTTTTTCATTTCAGAGAAAGTCATTGAATTAAACTCACTGAGATTTAAGTATGCTTTCTCTGAGCTTATTTATTCTCCGATTGTCCTCATGGAAGCGATTTTCTTCGTCGGGGAAATTCTGCAATTCCTCATCCAAGTCTTCTTTCAGTTGTTCTATGTTTTTTCGGTGCTTTTCAATGGCCTTCAACTGCTTTTTGATAGTAGCTGCTCGTTCTCCTGGCCAATCCTTTTGGCACTCCTTTCCATTAATGGCCTATGACGGAAGAGAGATGCTATTAATTACGCCTGCAACGAATTTGACATACTAATGAAGAGGTGGGGAGAGATTGTACCTCGGAGTTTGTGCATATGATGCTAATGCTTTCTAGATGCTCCGCCATCCGGAAGATCTCCTGGATTGTCTCGTCGTCGGAGGCTCGACTCGCCGGGCAAACGGCGAATATTTCATTACAGTTTCGAATGTATACCTCAGTTATGTTTCTTCGCGCAGAATTAATATCGCGGAGCCCTGGAGGCATTAGTGGACAGTAATATGAATGTGTGGAGAGAAGGATCACATACCTGGCAAATCTACCAGGATCAATCCCTTCTTCAGTATCTGCGCATTGAGAAATACTCTATTAAAAATTAGTATATTGCGCAAAGCTTATCGTTAATTTAACCGGAAATACCTGATTTTCTCAATATAGGGCCAAACAGCAGCTCGGGTGGCGGAGTCTCCAGCAGAAGAAGCTGGAGTGGACGTCAGCTCCGTCAGCTTCTCCGAGCATGCCTCTTTTGTTAGTCCAGTCATGACGGTATGGGAGCTTGGAGGCCTCAGCTCCGTAATAAGACGTTTAAATGTACGCTTCATGCGGCCTTCGTCTTCATTTAGGAGAGTATTTTGACTTGGTAGTTGGCTCTGAAACAGTGAGCTGAATGTATCTGTAGCAAGCATCGCCAACTCGTAGAAGTAGTCTCGGTCGTCTTCAGACGGACACTCGAGATGAAAATGGCGATAGTATTTTAGAAGTTGCATTTGCTGCTCCAGGAGCGCGTCTTCGTCAAAGAGCTGAACTTCAATGCTGATCGTGTCCGAGTCGTGGTAGTGGAATTCGGTAGCTGCGCAAGTGCAAGCCCCGCCAGCACTACCCTATTTTACCGTCATTAGTATATTTTTTTTAAAAGAATGCGTATTCATCTCACTGATTTCACAAGATCCCCTTCATCCAGTAACGAGTTTAAGACGCTGCTCTTCCCTGTTCATTTTGTTAGCGCTCAGGTCATGGTCGAAATCCTGTCTAGACTTACCGGCGCCTGCGCCACCAACAAAACCCACAACTCTTGTTGCGGTGGGCCTGAAATCGGCCAAGGCGACAGCCGTTTTGTGTAGCTCATGCATCTTTGAGTCTTCTTCTCGATGCAGTGGGCTGCTGCTCAGCACCTCGGCCAACTCTCCCGCTAGGGCCTTGGTGCCGAGCAGCGCTGACTGAAATTCAGGTGAATTGAAGACATCCCTCGGAGGTTCTTCAACAGAAACATCGTAGCGTTTTATATTGCTTGAACTGCGTCTACGTGTAGACCCCCGGGACCGATCTCCGTCCTCTGGAAGGACTGTGAGGCCTGGCCGAGCAGCTCGCGGTGTTTCAGCAAAAGATTCGTCGTTCAGCGCAGACGATAGATCTTGAAAGTCCGAAAGACCCCCGTTGCCGTTTACCCCCAATTGGGCGACAGCATCGCAGAGCTGAGTCGAGGTGTAGTCTCTTGCACTCGGGATAGGAGAGGTGGTATACTCTCTTCGCTCAGGGTTAGGGATAGGAGATACAGATATCGACGGGGTTCGGAAGCTGAATTCGTTCTCTGACGTGGAAGAACTGCGGGATCCGAACAGGAATGGGGCGGGAGGGCTTTCTGTAGAAGGTAGCGGAAGGTCTCGCTCGTCTCGAGGCGGAATATTTGCGTTGGGATAAAGATTAATCTGCCATCCTGTTAGTTCCAATTAAACTACTATGCAAACATTGTCCATACCTTCGTCATTGTGGAAAGAACTGCAGTCCAACGTCGAGCGTAACTTAGGTAGGACGAACAACTGTGTTACAGAAATGGACAAAGCTGGACTCTAAATAGAACAAGGGGCCGCAGGTAACGTTTGTAAGCATGCCATCTTAACCCTCATGCCTATTCTAGACGAGCTGCACACAGTCATGCACCTGCTTGACGAATGGGTGGAGCTGGAGTATTAACTACGTGCAGCGAGGCACATGATACAGCTGTAGGCGCTGGTGGCTTTCCAGGATGTTAAAATCCGCTATTCACGGACACACGGTCGCCCACCGTCGCGGCCAGCTAAACGTGGTGCCAGCTTCACTCGTCTGGCAAAACTTGCCCTCCTAACCTATGGTCTTACTCTGCTATGTAAAATTCTGAAACAGTTTCTTCAATAACGGAAACGATCACGGCAGGCGAACCACTTTCAGTTGCAACTTATGCAAGGTGAGTTGGAAGGCTGAGCTCCCCCTGCAAGCCGCCCCCTTGAACCTGCAGCCAACCGTCTTTGGCGACCCTCCCCGTCGCACTGACTTGGGCCCAGGCATTTTCGTAAACAGGTTCTATGCTAACATATCAAGGGTGAACATCCTCACGGTATTCGGAGGGATCTCCTTCTCCTCAAAAAATACTTTTTCCGGAGAACGGAAGCGGTGCAGCCTCGTCGCAACGGCCCGAACACGGGATTAGCCCGATCGCCCCCGCCCCGCGGAACGCCCGAAGACAAAGAAAGCATGTTGCATTGTGGCGCAGCCTAGTCAGCCTTGGGCGTTCCAGTAGGCGCTGGCATGACTCAAACTTGGCCCATCCCTACAGCCCGAGTACAAGGACGAAGATGCGGCCTATTGGGCCTCGCTAATCCCAGGTTGGACATTTGCCCGTTCTTACGCATTAGGCATAGATACAGAGAAAAGGGGAGTCAATTAACTAGGTTTGAAGCTTCCTACGTGGCCAGTCAAGACAACCGGCGGGTGGTGCTTAGGGAGGTTGCTGCCCTAGTATACAAATGCTTATTAAAATCAACCCTACGACACTCGAGGGCCCTAACAAATGCTGAAAACACCTTTCGCATCTATGCGCATTCGCCACACGCGAATGGTAGAGAAGTCTGCTTTATATATATTATGTATTTACTGCTGTTTTCTAGGCAAAGTATGGGGCTATGCAGCTGGCCATTGTAATATTGAACTATATGACGCCTATCGCACACAACCCACTACTGGCCGTCCTCTTCCGTTCTGCGCTAAATTTCTCGTCCGTGAGTTCCTATAACTAGCTTTAATTATGAATGTATGCCTTTAAAAAAAATAAATCGGAAAAATTGTTTACAGCTATAATTTATCTTATCTAACCGAAGTTGCTAGCTAATAACTTACTAGTATAGTAGCTACTATTATAAACACATTAAAATATAGGTAGTAAAGGGTAGAATAGTAGAATTAATAAAGAAATACAGACACTTATTATAATAGTAGCTTAATCCTTAATCTATACTAGGTCTATTTTTTAAGAAGAGAGTTAGTTTAAATATATAGAGTATTAATAAATAGTTACTATAGTATAGATTATATTAAGAGATTTCTCCTAATAGTAGAATTATTACTTAGATAAATTAGTAGAGATCTAGTCTAGTTATTAACTAAAAATCCTTTTCTTTATATATCTATCCTTCTCTTTACTATATTACTTAAATTACTATAGTTTACTAATTAGTCTAAGAATACTAGATTAGTATTAGATTATTTAGTATTTAGTTATATAATTATTATAATAGTAGCTTAATCCTAATCTATAGTTAGTCTAATTCTTAAGAAGAGAGTTAGTTTAAATATATAAAGTACTAATAAATAGTTATTATAGTAGAAATTATAGTAAAAGATATCTCCTAATAGTAGAACTATTATATAGATTAATTAATAGAGATTTAGTCTACTTATCTATAATCGCTTCCTTTATATATCTATCCTATCCTCTACTATATTACTTAGATTACTTTATTTACTCTATAATCCTAATAATCCTAGATTAGTACTAGATTATAATAATCCTTAGTAATCTAGTTATATAATTAGTTCTTTTATTTTTATACTCTTATAAGTACTTTATAGTTACTTATTAGACTACTTTACTTTTTATTTACTTTAGTATATTTATATTAATTATATTCTTTATTTCTATACTTTTATAAAACTTATAGTTATTTATTAAATTATTCTACTTTTTATTTATAATACTTTAGTATATTTATAATATTATTCTCTTTTTTTATTAGTTTTATTTTTAAAATATATAGTTTTATTTTATAAGCTTTCTTTCTTTTTATATTATTTTTATTATTATACTTAATTAAGTATTTAAGTTTTATTCTACTAAAGTTAAATAATATTCTAACCTTACTAGCATTTTTAAAAGATTTTAGTATTATTATTATAGTTTACTCTTTTTATTATTTAAAGAAACTTCTTTAAAAAATAATATAAAAAAACTTTTATTATAAAGAATATATTTATTAGAACTATTTATATAATAGTTTAAATATTCTTTTATTATTCTTTAATTAAATAGTTTTAAATTTTAATATTTATATTAAAAGAAGAAAAAGATTATTATTATACTATAATACTTTTAATAGAAGTTATTTAAAATCCTTACTAAATTAAACTATTTATATAAATTATAAAAGTCTTTTAGAACTTATAATACTATAGGACGCCTTATTAATATTAAATAGTCTAGTCTTAATAGAGTTATTTCTCTCTTCTTCCCCCTTTTCTAAGTCTACTAGGTACCTTAACTAAGGTAGAAATTTATTCTTAGTATACGACTTTAGCTAATAATAAATACTTTTACTAATATCTATAACCTTTTTAGCTCGGAAAGCCATACGTGCCTAGGCCTGGATGTGACACATCTTTTCAATAATGCCGAGCAGATTCAGCGTGAAAACGTGAGAAATTAGGAGCAGATGACTGTCTCAAATTTTTATTAACAATCCAATTTCATTATCTGTCAGTTACAGATGATCGGGACTATACTGGTTGGAAGGACCTCCCCCAATAAACTTGCGTAGAGCGCATATACACCCTATACAGTGTACCGACTCGTGCGCTCGCCCTACCATTCCGCCATTCAAGCTTGTTCACTTTGAATAAGTGTAGACCTTTCAAACTCGTTAAATAAACTTTTTTCATTTTTTTTTCGACGATGCAAAGCACAGGAGCTCTCTCAACCAAGTGGGCTGTTACGGTGTGATTCATTGATTGGCCAACTTTGCATGCGATAATTGTAAGTGGTCATACGACAGAGCCTTTCCTGCCACATTAGATACTAAGTTGCAAAAAGTGTAACAAAGTCTTAAACCTGTTTAGAAAACTACACAGCTTGCTCGACTCGGTGCATAAGACTGCCTTTTGTGCCACTTCCTCTGTTCCAGTATTGTCTTTGAAAACTTGGCCCATCTGCTCTGGAGTCTTACCATTTGGCTCGGGTGCTAAGTAAACGTCTATGCACCTAAAAACAGGCAAAAGCATGCAAAGAAGACATATGCTCCAAAGCCGGTATTCTGAACTAGCGGTGGAGTCACCAGTCCCTGCTCTACTGTTTGGTGTCGTTGTGGCTTATAAGGAACTGAAGCGGGCTTCCCTGGCTCACCTGCACATTGGCGAATTTCGTGTAAAAATTGTGCCTAGGCATTTTGTCAACTCTATTTCCAACCATTCTGCATCTATTTGAGTCTCGCTGTCCTCAGTAACGAAGTTTCAAAACTTGGAAGTCACAGTCTCGCCGTGGCGCCCTGCCCCTCCACTAAATTGTGCAGCTCCTTTAACACTTTCCTTGGTGATGACCTGTACACCATTCTCAAACTCATTGCTGAGAGCATCCTCAAAGGATTTGGCACTGTAGGCAGAATAATAACAGTTTGTGCGGTCAACGTTCATACAGTTTTGGGGGAATGTCAAGAGCTGTTTCGCGATCTGTGTCGCCTCTGCCAAGGCTTGTCCCCGCGGAACGACACGATTGGCGAGCCCCATCTGTAATGCTTCGTGAGCTGGGACACTGCGCCCTGTGAGGATCATATCAAGAGCCCTTCCTAGCCCGATAATTGCCTGGAGGCGGACTGTCCCGCCGTCGATCAAAGGCACACCAAACCTGCGGCAAAAGACGCCAAAAGTAGCATCTTCTTCCGCGACTCGAATATCGCCAATTAAAGAGAGCTCTAAACCGCCAGCGACAGCATATCCTGATACTGCACTGATAATGGGTTTTTTAACCTGCATCCTGGACGGGCCGATGGGGCCAATGTTACGGCCCACGACATGATGCTGAGGGTCAATAATTGGACCTCTGTACTCCTCGCTCGCTTGCCCATACTTGGCAACCTCGTGAAGATCGAATCCAGAGCAGAAAGTACCGTGGGCACCGTACAGAATACAGACTTTCTGGCTGGCGTCTTGTTCAAAGGCAAGCAAAGCACTCGTCAGACCTCTAGCAGTGGGTCCATCGATGGCGTTGCGTCTGTGAGCTCGATTGATGGTAATGGTGGTGATGCCATCCGCAGTCTTGTCGACCAAATAGGTTTGTGGTTCATTGCTGGTCATGATGAAATGCGATTCGTTTCTGAGGAGAGATGATGGATAAACCTGGGTACAATATCAGGGCGATTGCGGGCAGGAGTATGCCGACTATAAATCTTATGACCAGCAAACGGCTATCTATGGCATGGCTAGCAATACTTGGGCTTTTGTCGTTCGTCGGCCACAGCTGTGGGGCCCGGGCTGGTCGAGAAATAGTGGGCACGGCTCAACCGTGGCCCAGGCTGGTTACGAAATTATGGGCACGGCTCAGCCAGGTAGTTGTAAACCGTGCCCACCTACCGATATTTGTGGGCTCGCCACGGAATGGCATTGCTGTTAAATAATCGTCATATGGTAAACAGTTCACAGAGCTAGCAAGCTTTTGACAAGTCATCGCAAGATCCAAAGCCCCGTGCCCACTATAGAGCACTATTTACAGCGAGGAAGTCCTGTTAGACTTGAAGCTGTCAGCCATGCTTGACCGGCATGTGCCTGTTGCGATGATAATCAGCGGTTCATTGGTCGACGAGTGCATTGGCCATTGCCATATCCGAGTTATTTTCTGTGCTGTTGCCTGCTTCTGAAACTAGAACGTACACATGAGTCACTGTGCTGGGCCGGCCGTCCCCACCTCGATACCGTACGTTGGAAGAAGCGCGAATGCATATTATAGAAGTACGTACAAAGATTTTGTGGACAATACGCGATACGTATAGAAAAGGCAAGTCGTAAAGTATTCTCAAGCATACCCCCTCAGAGTACTTGCCAAGGCATATAGAAATCTGGAACATCTTTACTCCAAGAATCATGGTGCCTTACAAAAGCAAGTCACTGTATCCTGGCGGTGCTACGGCGGAGCCACGCTTGATACGATTCACAAACTGTAGGCTCTTGCGTGGAAACACACTTCTGCATGAAGACGTCTGGTTTAACGCAGAGTGGGGAAGAATCATTGACGAGCCGGCATCTTGTTATGGTCGAAAACTTCCGGAAGTCCAAGTCATTGACCTGAATGGATCTATTGTTTCTCCAGGTTGGATTGATTGTCAGCTCAATGGCGCGTTTGGCTTCAACTTCTCGGACGTAGCTGGAGATATGGGCGACTATGCGAAGCGGCTCAGAAAAGTCAACGAGAGGCTGCTTCAGACAGGCGTAACTTCTTATCTGCCTACCATCACCAGCCAACAGTCAGTTGTGTACAAGAAGGTTAGTCCTTGCCAGCTCCCTTACATTTGCCGTTTTATTAAAGAAATTAGGCTCTACCGTTCCACAAACCACAAGGTCTATTGCGACTTGCAGAACTCGGTGCCGAGTCACTCGGTGCACATTGTGAAGGGCCTTTCTTGAATACGCTGAGGAATGGGGCACATGATGTGGACGCTTTGGCAGAAGCACAAAATTTCACAGACATCGAGGCACGCTATGGCAAGGAGAATCTTATTTCTGATAAAAGAAACCATGCAGCGGCGATCAAGATGATTACGGCGGCCCCAGAACTTGGTAAAATGACATCTTTGATTCCAAAGCTAGCTTTGCAGAATATTGTCTTCTCCATCGGCCATACCGACGCCACCTATGAGCAAGCCGCTACAGCAGTCGAGAACGGCGCTTCCATGATTACGCACCTCTTTAATGCAATGGCGCCTCTGCATCACAGAAACCCAGGCGTTTTGGGCCTGCTGGGACACAGTTCTAATGCGGCTCGGCCCTTTTTTGGAATTATCGCTGATGGCATCCATCTGCATCCCGCGACAGTGAGTTTGGTGTTCAAAACAAACCCAGACAGATTGATCCTCGTCACCGATGGAATGCATCTGCTGGGCTCGCCAGATGGTATATATCAGTGGATGAATGGCGACTCATCATGCAACATCAAGAAAGAGGGCCATAGACTTACTCTTCACAACTCGGACACAATTGCTGGAAGGTAAGTACTCCACAGACTGGGCTTCCAAACGATGACAAGGCAAACTCATGAGTTTTTGTGCGCTAACCTAAGGCTCCGACAAGCTCCGTAACTCTTCTTGAAAGCGTTAACAACCTCCTTCAATGGTCCAAGTCCAGCATCCCTAGTGTGCTGTTGACAGTCACCGCTGGTCCTGCCTCCATGCTGGGGCTGCATGGCATCAAGGGCACGCTCGACGTCGGAGCTGATGCCGACTTTGTCATTCTTTCAGAGCGAGAGACTACCGAAGGCAAGGCACTTGTTATAGACGAAGTGTGGAAATTTGGGAAAAGAATGTACCAAAAAGCTCACAATAGCAGTGGAAATGATATATGAAGTCGAAACTTCAGCCGGAAAGCGAAATTGCTAGGCTTGCAAGAGGAGAGCGGTTTACATTGCAACTAGCCTCAGCTTAGTAAATGTATCCACAATTGGCTCAGCGAAGGGCAACAATAGTCGCTGCTATCATTGCCTTAAACATAGACCGCAATTGTTCCGTCACAATAGTTCACTTTATAGTGTAGCTGAAAATGAACAAGAGTTGCAAAATTATGGTTGGCGTTGAGCCTACTGACTTGGCGTCGTATTCGTTTAGCCCGACAGGCTTAGGCAGTATTCCTAGACGGACCCTCTGTCATAGTTTGTGATGATTGGCTATAGTCAAGCAACTTCCACATCGTTTCTGCATCGGGATGTGCCGGAAGATTGGCAAACATAACTGGGTTTATCATCGCTGATGTAGCTGCAGCATCGGGATTGAAGCTCTGGAGCTTTTCTGCCTAAAGTAATAATACAATACTGATGGTCAAGACTGGAAAATGTGCGGGGACTGCGTCAGAGAATCTTACCAGACGAGGGAAGTGCTGCCAACGAACTGGGGCACTTGTAAGAAAGTCTAAAGTCGATTTATAGAGACTCTGCGAAGATTCTCTCACTGCTGCATCATCATCATGCTCGAAAATCCGATGAACAACGCCTGCCACGACAGCACAGTAGCCCAAGGAGCTTGCCAAGCATAAACGGCGGCTTTGTAGGCTCCTCAGTAGGCGAGTCATCCTTGATGCGTTCTCGCGACTGGCTGAGAGAAGATTCCGAAGGAAACTTGGTGGTATCGGAGACTTGGAAGATTGTAGCCGATGGCGCATCAGGAAAGGGTGCTGGAGTAAACAGTTGGACAGGAAATAGAGAGCGTGAGAGAAACAGAAGATGCCAAGCATAGAATTGTGATTCAGCTCTCCCGCCATTTTGGAACTCTCCGTCTCTAGTACAGTATCAAAATCCGCAATGGCGGTCGGTGAGTAGGATTCGCATGTTAGAAGGACATTGTATATGGAAGCAAACTCGCTTCGCGAATTCCATGGCACTGGCGACTCTTCCGATACGGGCCGGCGCAGACAATATCGCTGAACTTGGCCCAGCGTCGATGCCACTAAGCAAAGGAATCCGGAGTAACCCACTTTGCCCAGTTCTTCTGGGTGGTCTAGCAGTCGCATCACAGTGATTCGCTCCGCCCTGACCAAGCCAGGCGCGAGTGTTGCCTGGTCCACAGGGAGACTCAACATGCAATCTGCATCGAGGATTGATGGCGACCGTCCTGGGCTGTTGGATACTAGTCGATCTAACAGGTACACGGACCAAAATGTGCGACGCCGCTCCTCTTTGGTCCACCAGAGAAGAGACGAACTGGGTTCAGAAAGTAGTTCCAGAGCCTGAGCCAACCGAATGGATAGGCCGACTTTAATCCACGCTTGTAAGTTGCTGCCGGCTGTTTTTTTTTTTTGAAAAAGCAAAGTCAGAAACGAGAAGAAAACTCAACATAGTCGAGTGAAACTGCTATAACTCACCGGCAAAGTCAACGACTGCAAGCATGCAGATTGCTTGTACGACTTGTACTGTCACAAATTCATCTTCCTCGAATACTCGAGGATTTATTATTTTCCATGAACATGATGCGTACCGAATGCTGGCTTCCGCTTGCCTGTCTTGAAAAAAGGGATGGTCAGAAAACAAGACAGCGCTAGCAAGAATGCTAAGCAATAGCCAGTCGGGTATAGTGTTGCCGGAGAGCCTGCGCCTGAAGCTAGACTCTTGGAAATAGCAATACGGCTGGCAATGACAGAATTGGAAATATGTGTCGATCAATGATTGCACTATCTCTGTCTCGGGGATGCGATCAAATACATCCGAGGCTTGTTCAAAGGATGGCGAGAGTGAAAACGAGACATCGTGGATACCCGGAGTATCCTGCAGACGAGAAGATATGTTCGGATTTGAAAGGAAAGAGGATAAGTGGCTGGGTAGAATTAGTTACAAGGCTTCAACTTCGGTATACTGCACTAACTCTTGGGTATGGAACACACTCCGTGGCTCAGGGCTAGCCAGGTTTTCAACCATGAGAAAATCCTGCCAAAGTTAGCAGGCACCAAACTCGACAGTCGACCCGTCTATTTCATGAAGCCAATATTCTCACAGATATATTGGGTATAGAGGAAGCAGCATCAAAAGTTGCGTCATTATCGGACAGAGCTTCATCATCGTAGCGACATTCCTGGCTTAATCTGGAGCAAAAGCTACAAACTGGCCGCTCACCGGGACATCGTGCCTTTTTTCGCCTAGGTACATTAGTTCCAGATGATAGGGGGACTAAAATAAACAGAAACAGAGTGAAGCACCTGCAGTTAAGACAGGCCAAGCGAATGCGCTTAGCTTGCTGTTGATCCATATGCCCTTCTGTTTGAAGCCGTCTGCTGCGCCGTAGCTGACTCACTGGTAATCCCCGATAATGAATCGCGTTGACTTCTGGAGTATAGATGCTTTTGCGTTTCCTCACAATAGAAGTGAGACTGTATTTTGCGAGTCTTGTCACTGGCGTAATATATATTGTTGTGTCACAATGATGTCAGGAAGGCAAACTTGTTTCTCTAGTGAAAGGAGATGGCTTGTTGTTACTTGGATGGCCAGCTCCATATTTTACCTTGCTACTTCGAACTGTGTGGGCCCGGCCACTATGGCAGCCTATAGGTGAGTTGTGGCCAAAACCCGATTTGCATTCCTATATCGAGGTTAACACTCTAAGCACACGCCGACAGCGTACATAAGGGTACTTAGTACAGTCATAATTAGAAGGTCAACCAGCTAATCAGAGTAGATTTTTTTAACTAGAAGGTAGCTAGTCAGCCAGAAGGTCAACTAAGCAGTCAGCCAGTCAGTCAACCAGAAGGTCAACCAGCCAGCCAATTAGTTTTATTAGTATAGGCTTAGCTTATAGTCTAGTTCTACTAAGTGCACCCTAATTATTTACCTACTAGACTATAGGAAGTTCTACTTATAGGTTTATAATAAACTAAATAATAATATAACTACTAAAAGATACTATACCTCTAGTAATACTACCCTAACCCTATATGGCTAGTAGATAGGTTTATTTAAAGCCTAAAAGCCACTTTAATCTATAATATCTTATTCTAGCGCTAATTAAGCCTAAATGCATCTATTTTACTAGAGCTACTAGCTATAATAGTAAGCTTATATTATAACCGCCTTAGTACTTAATAGCTATAGTGTCTTATACTTAGTGTTAGCTAGTCTAGATAGCTATTATATACACTTTAGTCTATATTACTAATAGTTCCTAAGTTTATAATCTATAGAATATCTTTATATTTAGATTAGTTATTTATAATCCTAGACTTAAGAATAAATAAGATATTATATAGTAGTATAGTATTAATATATCTAAGTATAATAGTAGCTATAATAAATAGACTAGCTATTAGTAGGAGTTTTATAAATATATGTCTAAAGGTAGCTTTATTACTATAGTAACTATACAACTAAGCGTTTTATTAGCTATAGTATAGAGTACTAAGTAAAATATAGTTAGTAACTATATTACCTTTACTCCCTAATAGTAGTATATTAGCTTAGTAGTATTTATATAGACTATTACTATATAGTTTTAGTACTAGTACTAAAGTATAAGAGTTAAGACTAAATAGATACTAATTATTCTAAAAGATAGTTATATACACTTAGTAATATTATTATACTTTTTAAATAATATTTTAAATAAGTAGTTTAAGATTCTATAACTTATTATTACTAATATAATCTTACTAAGAGTATAACTTACTTACTCTACTAGACATTAAGTAGAATTATAATAATATAATTTCTATATTACTAATAAAGAAACTTAGTTATATAAATATACTATTAGGTTTATAATATAAAATAGTCTATTCTTCTATAATAACTTTTATACTAAGGTAGTATAGAGAAGTAAGATTATTAAGAGTATAAATTTAATATTAAATTATAATAATAATCTTTTAAGTCTAGAACTTAATTCTTATTTATAAACTCCTTATTATTATATTTAGTTATAAGAATAAAAGAAAGTATTAATAAATTATAAAATTTAGTTTATTATTCTATAATATTTAAAAAATAATATTACTTTAAGGATTCTTTAAATAATAGATTAAAATTTAATACTTAATATTCTTATTTTTTATTTTAATATACTAGTTTAACCTTTTTATACTTATATATTTTTAACTCTTTTTTAAACTATAAAATATTATTTATTAAATTTATAGGTTATTTATTTAAAATAATAACTATACTATTACTATTTATATTATATTTCTATAATTAAGAGATAGGTTAAAAAGTTTTTCTAACTCTATAGTAAAGTTCTATAAGTAGGCTAATAGAAAGTTTACTTAAGTGTTTCTAGAATAGTTTTAGTTTAAAGAGACTATCTTTACTTTTAAACGCCTCTTAAGAATAAAAGTTATTATTCTAGAGTAGTAGTCTAATATTACTTAGTTTAATATTTATTTTTAATTAACTTCCTATAAAGTATTAGTTAACACTCTTATAGACTTTATCTATTATAACTAGTACTTAGATACTTAACTAACTTTAATCTAGAGTAGACTCTCTACTTAGTGTACTTAATATTATTTATTTTTATTATAATATACTTTATTAGAACTATAGTAAAGGTGATTTAAAGAGTATAAATTATATACTAATTTAAATATCTATATACTATTAGAATACATTTTTTATTTTAGTAATATAGTTATATATTTAAGCTATTCTAGTATAACTAGCCTTAAATAAGCCCTAACTATCTTTATAGCTAATTATTATAATTTTTAGGGGGTATTATACTAATATTCTAAGCACTTATACTCTAGTAGCTAGTTAATATAATAATCCTATATATTTATAATATAATACTCCTCCCCTAGTAGTCTTATCCTTAAGGCTATTAACGTAGGCCGCCTAGGTAGTAGGTGGTTTCTTCCCTCCTACATTATTATATGCTATTATACCTACTAATCATGTTTCTAAGTAGAAGATAAAAGCCTCTTAGGTATTAATCCTTTATTAATCCTTTATTATAATAATCTTCTTATAGTTATTCTTATAAATCCTCTTCTTTAAATAATATCCTTTTATACTACTTATAAAGGTTATAGTATTATAAAGTATTAGGTTTCTCCCTTAGACTCTTCTCACTATATAGAGTGTATCCACCTAAACCTATTATAATATAACGTTTAGGGGGTAACGCCTACCTAACTATAGAATATTACTACTTAGTATATTAAGTTTAAATATAAGCTAGAAGAGGTAGAAGAGAAAGTTCTTTATCTTTAAAAATAAAAGAAATTATAGTTTAAAAAAATAATACACACTATTATATATAGTATTAATAACGTTAAGGAGTTAGAGTGTATAGAATAGGAGGAAGTAGAATAGCTTTAAAAGGCCACTAGTGCCTTCCTTACTCTATCTAAGGAGTTAGACCCTTCCTTAGTTCGTTCCTTTAAGGCTAAGTTTAGTATAGAGTCTCTTAATAGTCCCTATAGGATTAACTAGGCTGTTTTTCTTTAGAGTGAAACTAGCTAAGTAGTTTTAAGTAATTAG
>NW_017387371.1:0-41539 GCF_001636725.1 Cordyceps fumosorosea ARSEF 2679 | reverse complement strand
TTTATTAAATAAGTAGTTATTCTTACTCTTAATTATATATAGTTTTATTTTCTAATTATTTAAATAATTATCTTTTTTATATAAAATATAATACACTATATCTATATATTATCTAATTTAACTTACTAAGTTATACTAGCCTCTTATATACTTAATATAAGGTTCTTATTCTTATTAATTTATAATAAGAGTATATTATTCACTTATTCTTCTAACTTTAAATCTTCTTTATAATTAAGTGTATTTATCCTTATTAACTTATAATAAGGGTGCATTATCCACTTATTCTTCTAACTTTAGATCTTCTCTATAGCTAAGTGTATCCACTCTACTATTTTCTAATCCTTTTTAGTATATAATCTTAAAGTTATAATCTATAAGGTTTTTATACTATTTAATCTATTATTTATTTAAATCCTTTATTATTAAGAATAATATAAGGTTTTTATAGTTAGTATATACTTTAATCTTATAATTTACTTTAATAAAGTAGTATCTTTATTCTTTAAAATACTAAATAATAACTATAAGTTCTTTATTATAGATCCTATAGTTTAGTTTAAGTCTATAGAGTTTTTATAAAAAAATATAACTAAGTATAATCTTCTTTACTTATTTTATTATTCTAACTATCCACTAAGTGCCTAGTTAGAAGTATTAGTTTTAACTTTATAGGGTTTTTTTAGATTAAGTGTTTTTATAATTAGTTCTCTTATAACTAGGTCTTTAATATTTTAGAATACTTTAACTTTAGCTTCTTCTTATTTAAACTTAGTATCCTTTTTTATTAAGTCTATAAAGGGTTATACTATATTATTATATTCTATTAGGAATTTATAGTAAAAGTTTATAAAGGTAGTAAATAATAAGACTCTTTTAGGGTTTATTAGTATAGACTATTCTTTAATTATTTAGATTTTTTCTAGGCTTATATATACTTCTTTATATATAAGTATATATACTAGGAAGTATACTAGTTATTAATAAAACTAGTACTTCTTTCTTTCTACTAAAAGGTAGTTATTTTATAAGGTTTATAGTATTTTATAAATATATTATTTATACTCCTTAAGTGTATTTAAGTAGATAAGGATATTATCTAAGTATATAACTATAAAGACTCTTAACTATTTCTATAGGATATTATTAATTATAGTTTAAAAAGTTATAAGTATATTAGTAAGTCTAAAAGGTATTACTAGGTATTTATAGTGTCCTCTAGTAGTTTAGAATACTATTATCTATTCTTAGTCTTCTTTTATTTATATTAGGTTATAGACTCCTTTTAAGTTAAGTATAGTACTATAAGATACTTTATTTAGAGGACTCTAGTTATATAATAATCCCTTATATGTTTTTATAAATATAGAATTATTACTACCTCCTTATAGGGAGCTTAGTAGTAGCTTACTATTATATAGGTGCTCCTATACATCTAATATATATAGTATAGGGGCTTCTAATAAGTACTCTAATAGGGCCCTAATAGGCTGTCCTTCCTTCCTATATACTATCCTTAATATATTTATTATTAAGTATATATATAGTATTACTAAATATACTAGGCCTTTATAGGTTCCTTATATATAATTTAGTAGGTTTACTTTTATTATTTATTTAATAGTTTATACTTACCTTATAATTAGTCCTTTTTTTCTTATTATTTAACTATACTACTCCCTTACTATATAGTCACTATATTTCCTTTAGGTTTTCCTTTTCTTTTCCTTCTTTTAATTAATATATCTTTTACTTTTATTTTCTTCTTATTACTTCTTTATCTTAAAGTAAATAAGTCTTTACTATTATACTTCTATACTACTCTTTTACTATTCTCTTACTAGGTCTTCCTTTCTCCTTTATTCCTTTTATTAA
The DNA here is from genome assembly GCF_001636725.1 of Cordyceps fumosorosea ARSEF 2679. Classification (NCBI taxonomy): domain Eukaryota; kingdom Fungi; phylum Ascomycota; class Sordariomycetes; order Hypocreales; family Cordycipitaceae; genus Cordyceps; species Cordyceps fumosorosea. The sequence goes on along the minus strand of NW_017387371.1, from coordinate 39,664 downwards.
CCTATTTTTTACTTTTACTTTCTTCTTACTACTTTCTTAGCTTATTTCTTATTACCTTTTTAGTTTAAATATAAAAGACTTTATTAATACTTACTATAAGTATAATATAATCTTACTATATATATATAGGGTTCTTATATTTTTATTCTCTTTATTTAGTAGCCTTTTACTTTTATTTTTAACCTTATAGTCACTTTACTAGCTCTATTATAGATTATTAAAGATAAATATTCTTTAAGGCCCTATTTTTTACTTTTTTTCCTCTTTTTCTTTAAGAATTATTAAATTTAGTATATTTTACTACCCTTACTACTTTTATATATATATATTATATTATTTTTATTATTAATTTATAATATTAGACTTCTATTCTACTACTACTATTATATTTATAAGAATCCCTACTAATTCACTATAAAGTTATACTATTAGCTACTACTACTACCTATAGTACCTTATTAATTATACTACTCTAGTGTATTATTTAGAGACTAATAATAAGTATTAAGTTTATAGTAAACTTATAGCTAGCTTATATAAGTATAGATTAGTCTAAGAAGTACCTTTAGTACTAGGATAGTGTATAAGAGTGCCTCTCTTTTACTATAAGTAAGTAGTGAGTTTTTACTACCCTCTAGGCTATATACTACTATAGTAAAGTAGTAAGTTATATCTATTCTTATAGTAAGTTTATTACTAATTTATTATTAGAATAAGTCCTTAATCTTTTATAAAGTAAGAAGATCCTAAAGGATATAAATAAAGTTATTAAGACTTTATAAAGAAAATATTATTATATTAAAATAATAACTAAGTATAGAGTTTATACTAATACTACTATATATATATAGCTTTTTACTATATATATAGTATACTATTATACTAGTATTATATACTCCTTTATAGTAAGTATAATATATCCTTCTTATAACTTTATAGTTAATTTATATAAGTGTCTACTAGCTTATTAAACCCTAGTATAGTATCTATACTATCTAACTTTAGGTAGGAGGAGGAGGAGGAGGAGGGGAGGTAGTTACTATCTTACTATAACCTTACTATAGCCTTATACTATAAAAGTTTTAAGGATTTTAGTGTATATTATAAGCTTATTAGTAGCTTACACCTTACTTATAGTATATCTATACTAACTTTATTTTACTAAATAAGAATTCTTAGTTTCTTTATAGTGCCTTTATATTATCTTTATAGTATTCTTATTATATCTTTATACTCTTTATATTTATATATATAACTTATATTCCTTAGGTAGTACTAAATCTATAAAGTCACTATACTTTACTTATAAGTTTTCTACCTCTTTATATTCTACTTATTTTACTTTAAATAGTCTATACTTACTATTATACTTATAGTTAATAATTTCCTTAATAATATACTTATCCTTATTTTTAATAAGGGCTTATACCTCTATTATAGTGCCTTTATATTAGTAATATAGTTTAAGGCTTAAGGCATTAAATATATTATAAATTCTTAAGTACTATAGTAAGTCTAGCTTATATACTTATTTTACTATCCCTACTAGTGAAATCACCTAGAAAGGTTCTATATACCTCTCTATAAGTTTATAGCTAGGTTATATTAACTTTAGGTTCTTTATTAATAAGAGTACTTAGTCTTTTATATTAAAGTGCTTTTCTTATTATTTTAGATTATAAAATTTTATATATCTTTTATTAGTCTCTTATAGGTGTCTTACTATATTCTTATATATATCCTTTAGCTCTTATATATATTCTTATACTTAAATATTCACTATCTATATAGTAGTAATAATAGAGTGTATTAGTATATAATCTAGTAGTAATCTTATAAGGATATTATTAACTAATACCTACTAACCTATATTATATATAAACTATACTATTATTAGCTTTTTAACCTAGTTAGTCTACTCTATATTATAAAAAGCCTTTAGATAGTATTCTAGAGTTTAATTTATTTATTCTATTAGACTATCTATTTCTAAGTAGAATATAATACTAAGTTTTTATAGGTAGAATATAATACTAAGTTACTACTTTACTACTATAAGGTAGTAGAAACTCTACTAGAATCCTAATATAAAGATTATCCTTTAGTTAGATATAATACTTTTTAATACTCTATAAGGAGTTACTACTTTATATAAGAATATTTCTATAAGGTTACTACTTATTAGGTTCTTATTTATAGTAATATAGATATTATATTAAGTAGTTTAATCTACTATTACTAGAATAGTATTATATTATTTATATCTTCTTTATTATTTAGGTAGGCTAGTAATTAAGTCTATTAATATTTTTTTTAAATAAATATAAAAGTACTAAAATAGTATAAGTAAACTATAAGGTTAATACATCCTAGTCTTTATTATCTAGTATATATAATAGTGTTTAATATACATTTTTATATCCTTTTTTATTCCTTACTAGAAGAATATCTATATAATCCTATAGAAAGTCCTATAAACTCCTTAGTACTCTACTATAAGGTTATTATAGTATAACTATAAGATCTCTAATCTTATACTAATTAGTATAAAGATCCTTCCTTTATTTACTAGTAGTCCTTATAGGTTAATTATCTATAAGATTCTATATAGTCTTACTTCTTTTTTATTACTTTTATATACTACTTTCTTAGTTTAGTCTATAAAGATATCTTTTTATTAGACTACTAATAGCTACTCTTAAAGCGTTCTTTCTTCTAGTAGTATTACTATATAAAGTATATAAGGTTATACTATACTCTATTCTAGCTTATTATATTTAACTACCTAAGCGCCTTCCTAGCTCTCCTAAGTATAGTAAGATCTTACTTTACTTATATACTTTATTAAGTCTTACTTATAAGTTTAGTATATATTCTCTTCTAGTTTATTCTATTCTACTATCTAAGTAGGCCTTCTACTAGCTCTAGTATAGTGAATTCTTATTTTAATTTTCTCTTTAAATTAGTCTAAGAACTAAAAGAGTAATTATTATATATATTACTCTTTTATATTAAGCTTATAGTCTATTTATTATAAGAGTGTATTAGTTAGGTTTAACTTACTTACTATAAGAGTGTATTAGTTAGGGGTTTAACTTACTTACCTTAAATATAATTTAGAAGTTATATAGTAATAACTTATTTAATACTATAGTTTATTTAAATAAGAGTGTCTTCTTTATTATAAGATAGTTATAATTTAAGTAGTCTATATTATAAGTATCTTTATATCTAGTGTTTAATATTTTAATTCTATACTCTAAAGCTTTTATAATAAGAATACTATAGGATACTATTAACCTCCTTATAACTATAATAGTACTATACTAATTATAAAATTAAATATATTTATTTTTATTCTTATTTAGGTATTTAGATTAAACTATATTAAAACTAGTGCCTACTAAAAAACGATTTTTAGGTATTAAAACCGATTTTTAAGTATTAAAACGCTTTAAGCTTATATATATTTAGTATAAACTTTACTAGTATTCTATATTTTATCTTCTCTATTAGGAGGTATATTATTTTACTAAAGTTCTTTATAAACTATTAGTAGAAGCTTATAAATCTAATAAATACTTAAATCTCTTTAATAGTATAAGGTTATAACTAGTTTATAATTACTTTAATATATATTAAGTCTATTTTAATTTTATTTAGTTTAATAATAAACCTAAGGAATTTAACTATATTTATATAGAATTTATATTTTTTATAGTTTAAATATAGACCTACTTTATATAGTTTTATAAGAACCTAGTAAATATACTATATATAGTTAATAATATCCTTACTAAATACTAGAATATTATCTAAGTATACTATATAGATATAATTAATTTCCTAGTATAGGGTAGTATTAATATATTCTTAGAATATAATTAGTACTCTTATTAGTCTAAATAATAAGACTAAGTACTTAAAGTAACTAAAGTAATAGAAAATACTATTTTTTACTTATCTCCTTTATGTATCCTTAGCCACCTATATATATCTTTTATATCTAGCTTTATATAGATCTTTACTCCTTAAAGCCTATCTATTATCTCTATTATAAGTAGTAAAAGCACTCTATTTTTCTTTATAATTTAATTAAGACTATAATAGTTAATATATAAGTGTAGTTTTCCTCCCTTCTTTAGTATAAATAAAATAGAAGCTCCTACTAAGCTAGTTAACTATTATATCTATCCTTACTTTAAGCCTTTATTAATAAATTTATATAGTTCTCTTAGCTCTCTTAGTATAAGAGGGTAGATAGGACCCTATAGAGGTGTTTTTCTATCTTCTAGTTTAATTATATATATTAGGCTATCTAGTAGTAGTAGCTTTTTTACCTCTAGTAAAAAGATATTAGTAAAGTTAGAGTACTCTTATAGTAGTCTTATAAGTGCTTTATCTCTTATAATCTAGTCTAGTTTAATACTTATTAGAACTATTATAAATTTTATTCTTCTTACTTCTTTATAAGCACTTTATACTATATATATAACTTTAATATATTATTTATTTAATATAAAGTTCTAATAGTCTATTCCTCTATATATAGATATATTCTCTTTTAGAAGCTATTATCTTCTAAGTATTATCTTCTCTAAGGAATTAGTAATAAAGGGAACTCTTATTGTTTTTATACACTCTAAGTCGTCTATTATTTATATTATTCTTATAATTTCCTCTTTTACTAGTACCCTTTCCCCTATAAGTGGGTGTTCTAGGTGGGTAATTATAAGTAGGCTATAGCCTTACTCCCCCTTCACTATACTTCTGTCTATAATATTTAGGGAGTATATAATTAAACTAGATAGCTAGTCTATAGTAGGATTATATTTATATTAGATTAAAGAAGGCCACCCTCGATTAAATCGTTCAATCATTGTGTCTATACCTAGGGCCGCTCACGTTCGAAATTATTCCCGCGTAGTACACCCCTTCCCCCACCCCTCCCCCTCCTCTCCACTCTCACATGTGGCTATAATTAGCTAATAGGCTCCTACTTTAATAGTACTACGTAGTTTAGTTACTTTTTAGAGTAAAGACACTTACTAGTATATTAAACCACGCTAGACCTCACTAAATAAAAGAGTGATTTAGACTCTTATAAGCTATATAGTTTAAATTCTTTTACTATTATAAGGATATACTACCTACTTATTCCTTTAAGGCAAATAAGTAGACTTATAGACTAGCCGTCCATTTTAATCTAGCTAGGGCTTAATGTTATTATCTAAACTTAGCGTTTATCTAATGAGGATACTTAAAAGAAAGCCTAGTATGTCTATTTTCGCCTCCTATTCAATACACCATGCTTTCGGGTCCTGTTGCAACAGCGCATGGGCCAGGCTCCTCTCGAGCTACAGGAATCTGTCTTGTTTATAATAACCCTTGCTGTAAAAGAAATCCAAGTAAACGAGCAGGTGCAAGTTAACTTGCAATATTGTGTAACCATGAATTTCAATGCATGCGCCCGATGAATGAATACCGATGACGCCAGCACTGCCTGGCGGCCCCTTAGGCGACCTGGTTGGGTCGCAACTGGTCCACTGCACCGGTTCTGTGAGCTGCCCCGAACACCACAGTCACACGCTCTCCACAACGTTATATGCTATTCCGTGAATTCAAAAGAACCTGACTATACCTAATCGAGTTTTGACTGCAGTAACTGCTGGGAGCTGTGATGCAAGGCGTGCGATCACATGGGCGACTGACTGGCTTTGGGCTGGTCCAGTCCCCTGAAAGACCCAATGAAAGCTTTTCGTTTCTTGATGCGTCCTGCATAAGCAAGCGAACTATCAAGCCACATTTGGACGCCTTAAATAAAGTCAAAAAAGGCTGTTGCTGGCATTGCATTATCATTAGTGGCTCTCGGAGTACTTCCGCGCCCCTCCCTCTACAACGCCTCAGATGGTTATAGAGAGCATCCAAGCAGTAGCGTTAGATGGTAGTAGATAAAAAATGATGTAGTGGTGGTTAGCTTGTCTCGTGACTGGAAAGGCACTCCGATAAGACAGGAACCGAACTGAGCAAAGGTTAAAAGGCGACCGATTCCCTAAGAGATTTCCCGAAAGCTCCTCTAAAGATACACCACTTTAATTTCACGAACCTTACTTAATTACTAATCACAACAAGTAATTATCTACTCTTTTTATTCTTTTCTTTAAACGAAACAGTCTGAACATAAACTCCCTACTCCAATTTGAACATGGCTGCTCTTGTCGCCCGCTGGTTTCCACCTCACTTGAGGTCGCGCTGACCACTCATGCGGCCCAGCAAAGCCGTGAATTGTAAGAAAATACAATGTAGTAAAAGAAAATGTAAGACACGCTAACAAGAATGGGTCATAGGTACAATCAGCTGCTTAATGACGGCGACCTGCCTGCAGTGGATGATGCTCACATCCAGCGTCTGGCTGCGATGTTTGTCTCCCACAATGCCCATAATGTCCTAGGAATCCATTTAATCCACGGACATTTCAAACTTCTAGAGAATTCAGTGCTTCTTAGAAAGAATTTCGAACACCCGGAAGGCCGCTGGGCTCAGGTGACTAACGTCGGCGGCATGGGTCTGTCCACGGTCCATGGCCGCATTTTTGTCTACCAGAATGGCGGATTACAGCCGTACGAATACTAAGAAGGGCCTCTGCTAAGGTTTTCTGAGGTTACACGTAGAATTTTGTAGGCTTTTGTGTACTACATCTCGCAGAACAACTTAACTAATCTGATCGGCCTTTAAGTGCTAGGAGACTATAATAAATGTGCTATGAGTGAGCTCATCCTTAATAACGGAACTGTGATGATTCGCATAGACGCTCTTAAAAACTATACACCTTATAGGATTACTGGGTGGCGCTTCGAAGAAGGCCCCAACGGACCGCGCTGCTGTCAGTCTAACGAAACCCACTCAGGAATGACGAGTGGAAATCACACGGTCTTCAATACTGGCAAGCCACTTCTAAAGCTGAAGAGTGTCGATGACCTTATAGCTGTTGTTAGAATCCTTTAATGGATTTTATACGTTAAGGCTTTAGCGAATATACTAAACTTTTAGGCCAATATTGGCCTACTAGCCAGAGCGGATTTTACGCTTTTATTTTAAACGATGCTTGCTGTTTAATACAAGGACTCCTGTTTTTCTCTATTAAGTTTCTTTCTGTTCCAGTGTATCGATAATCAGAATACACCGTCCATCTTCGTAGCAGGATCGACCAGATAGCCGTCCACGTACATCATATGGTAGCGACCATGATCGTCATCTTTAAGGGGCGTGGGGGTAGCCTCATTGGCAAGGCGACTAGCAAACCCATGTGACAATAAGAACCCTAATACGCGTGCCTTCTTAATAGTAGTCAATGTTTGCTCAGGCATACCGCCGACTTCCTTAGCAAAATTTAGCCAGAATAGCTGCTCAAGCTGCTCGTAGTCCGGAAACCTCAACCAACCATTATGTAAATGCATGGAGCCTATAAAAGCCTATACAGAGTGTAGATTTGTTCCGAACGGACCAACTGTAGCTTCTACCCAGTCGATCACGCCGGTCAAGTGGCACGAGTCTGGGTTCATAAGCAGATTGCATGCCCCGAAGTCTTTATGAAGAAGAGCCATAGGCAATACCATGATACGATCCAAACAGCGTAAACAGTCATATACTGTGGGCTTAAATCTTTCCGGAAGCCCTTACTTAAGAGCCCAAAGATCTCGAAGATTAGTCGATTTAAGATCGTCACGATAGTAGGGGGCGAGCCAGGATTTTACGAAGAAGCTATTCTAGTGTCAGACTGACGATTTCGGATACACGTATGGCGAGACATACCTAGCAACCCCAGTGAAAAAGTTTCGTCTGAAAGGAAAGAACTCAGCAGAAGACTGTGCGACTGGGCGGGACAGTACGAAATCTAACTGCGTGATACTAGGCATACGGGTCATCAAGTATACTAGCAGCTAGCAGCGGCTCCTTATTGCTTGCGCCTTCTTGACTTGTTCCTAGCTGCCCATGCAGAGAGACACTTAGAGCGAACGATCCGTATACAGCTGTTGCCAAGTCTGATATGCCCGTTTTCAAAGCCAGTGAGCTCAGGCGGCACTGCACAACGTATTCCAGGCGATTACCCGCATACATTGTGTAGCTGCATACGCCTTGAATGGCCACTGGCTCGACCCTGTCGCTCGTAGTGAGTTCGCGGGCTTTCACCTCGCACTCAGATCGTGTTGCCGTAGTCTTCTGGAAGAATACAGCGATTTCATCATCGACCGCATATTCAGCCATTTTGTGCCGGCTTCAAGGTTGGGCAGAAAATGCAAGGAGTTGGGAAAAGTCGCGGACCTGCGGTAACAGTCTGAGCAGTTACCCGACACGGCGAGGGTAAGGTGTGTGTGTTTGTTGAATATGAAATAAACAAGATCACCAAGGATGTATGCTAGGGGAGAAATGAAGTGCGTTAGGAAGGAATTATTCGTGGTGGTGCTTGGCGCCTCGGCTGCGTGTGGCGCGAGGCGACCCATGGCCCCCTTGAAAGGCGCCTAACTGCGGGGTCTTGGGCCACGCCAGACTACGCGGATCTCTGCCTGTTACACGGGACTCTCATTGCTCCATTGCTGCTGTTTGGCTTTCGCCAAAAGAAAATAGCAGTAGATCGTATTTTAAAAGGTTGAATTTCTTAAAAGGGTATCCGGTATTTCTGACAACGTGCGCTTTTTGGGCTTAAAACCCACCCTGTTGTTTGGATTCGTTAGGGAGCAGGCAGCCTGAAATTACGGAGCGACCTAGACCAAAGAAAATGTGTATAAGTTATATTAAAAGATATCTCCTAATAGTAGAGTTAGGTGTTGATCCCTCGGGCGGGCCGGCTTCGTGTCCGGAGTGAATGACTAACTAGCCAGTGTGAAACTTGTCTTGGGTTCGACATCTTGGGCGGGAATCGAAACGGAGTCGCAGCCTGGTCCTGTAATTGTGTTATCCAACGACACTCATTCAACCGCTCCCCACGGCCCCACCGGGGGTTCTTGCGGATTATTGCCAATAGATGAATACGGCGTACTGGCAGATGCACTCGGCAGCCTTGCTGTGTCGTAATTCCCTGGGCTTTTGTGTCAGCACCAGACGAGCATGCCCGACATCCTGCAGGCTTCCACAATGCAAGCACGAATTTCTTGAGGACTTGATACATAAAACTAGAGTTGATTCGCACTGCGTGGCTCGAAAAGTTCAAGAAAAGCGCATAGGCTGCGACCGTTCTTGGGCTTTCGGGTATTTTGTGGCGTGCGGTTCAACCCGCCGAAATGGGGTAGCGGACTGGGGGCCGGGGCCGGGAATACTCCATTAACAGCCACACAGCCTCGGAGGCGCTGTTACGATGAGACGGCTGGCCATCCTTTGCCAAGTCTATTACTAGTATACCGGCTGCTAACCAAAAACGGTAAAGTAGAAACTTCTCGCCGTAGTTCTGTGGAGGCAGCCTTACTTCCCACTCGTACCCAGTGCATGTTCTTCTGCTTGCCTAGTCATGCTCTACGGCAAGGTCCGAGAAGACGGAGATCGCTCAAACTAGGGCAATAGAACTTGGTAGTACAGATGACTATTGATACCTCCAGAGCGGCCTTCTGATGCAAACTGGCAAGTCTTTTAACGATACCATATCCATGACCGAGAGCGCCACGCTAATGCATGGTGTGACCATTTGATAACAGCAGACGAGACACATCTCTGGCAGCCTTATAACAAGCAATGCATGTCTATGTTGTCGACAGCCTGCGCATTTGAGCCATTCAATCATACATGGGCTGATGCATTGCTGGCAAGTGCTACAAAAAGTAGCACTTAACCAAGTCAGCAGATTTCCACGTCCTACAGTGTCTGCTGCTCGCGTTATACCAATCCCAGAACGTGGCTCAATACGGAACGACAGCAAGCGTGTGGAATCGGAGACCCGGTGCATGTCATGTTTTGCACACTAAAGCGCTCCAAGGAAGCGGGCATGGCATACTCGGCAAAGGAAACCGATCCTCCCTTTGCGAAGCCGAAAGGCCACTACGTTGTAGCGTGCACGAACTGCAGAAAAAGCAAGGTAAATACATAAATCCCCCCAGGCGAGGAAAAAAATGTTTACAAACTAAGGAATTTAAATTTACAAGGTAAAGTGCTCCGGCGAGCCCCTTAGGTGCCGACGGTGCGCGGGCAAAAAGTTGCAGTGCGCTTACCTCGGAGTCGGAGGACAATCTGCGCCCTCTCCCACGCAGGACCAGCCTTTACAAAGCGAGCAAGACACAGGTTGTGATGCCAGCACCAACGAACTTTTTGCCGGGAGCAGTGATGCTTCTGGCACGACTCCCGCTTTCCGAAGCTCCAGTCCGTTAACATCTGCCGCTGCAGAATCTCTTTCTCTTCAAAGTATGCTGCTTGCGGTTGAATGACCAGGTAAAAAGCATCCCTACTAATCAAGTGTTACAAGCAGACTACAGTGAGACCTTCTTATCAACATCCAGCGACGTTTCCCTCCCCCGCGGCTCGCAGCTTTCCCAGACAGGCATCGTCGCTGGTGACGCCGACTTTGGCAACTTCCTCAACGACGACATGTGCCAGCTCACAGACTACGAGGGCGTAACGCAATTGGGCCACCAGCCTGAACACTGCTTCTTGCAGGCATTAAAGGCCTTTGAAGCGACACAGGTGAACCTTGTCTGGGCTAGCGATAGCCGCTCCGCAGGTGCTGTGGAGCTTCTGAGCCATCTGAAGCAGGCAGTCAAAGATGGCGAGGCACTGCTCGACTGCTACGTGTGCATGCAAAACTCGGCATACATCATGATGCTGATAAGCATGTGCGGCCACATGGCTGCGGTGCTGCAGGCCGTCTCTGCCGGGTCCGAGGCTAGGCAGCGGGATGCAGCGCTAGGGGCCAAGGCAAGACAGCCAAAATCACACTCTGACTATGATTACAATTGGAGAATGAGAAAGCAGTCCCTGGATGAAGATGATGAGCACATTATCCTGACGAGTCTTCGCTCTTCAAGAGCGGCCAAGGTGAAGGAACTCGTTATTCGTGTCGAAACGCTAGTCATGGCGCAAAGCTGGCCGGCTCACAGGGACATGATCAAGGACATTAGAGACAAATTGCATTCTCAGGTGGAATGAGGACTGCGTCTTGAGCTTGAGGAGCTTCTACAGACAGCTGGTGGTTTTTCATGCCGTCCAAATAAACGAGAACCGAGCGGCAATGATTTACAAGGCAGGTTAATCATACATGCCCGCGTTGTTCGATTCTTCGTTAGTCAAGTAATCTAGCCAGACAAATCATATCCAGTTAGTGCGACTAAGCTACGTTCCGTGGGCAAAGAGTAATGTTCAACGCTGGAGGGTCCCAGACAAGGTATGCCTTTTGCACTTGCATCCAGTTTTTGCTCGTATGGTGTATCTTCAAGTCAAAATTATACACCAATCGGGCTAAAATTAGCTTGGTCTCTGCGTACGAGAGGCTGATGGATGGCAGTGATTAGTGGGCGTTGTGCTACTCATGCAGACCAACTTACTTTCTTCCAATGCAATTTCTTGTCCCTACGCTGAACGGCTGGAGCGCTTCTAGCTTATCGGTTTTGAACTTTCCATCGCCAAGAAATCTTTCTGGCCGAAATTCGTACGGATTTGTCCAGAGGGTGGCGTCATGGCATATTGCCCACTGCCAGATTGCCACCACAGTCTAAATCGAGCACATGTCAGGAGCTGAAAAAGAAAAAGAGCAATGCAACGCCTATACTCACATTCTCTGGCACAAACGTGCCACATATTAATGTGCCACCCTTTGGAGCTACCCTCGGCATGCCGTTCGTTACGGGGGGGTAATAACGAAACGTCTCGTGCAAGCACGCAAGCATGCAATCCAGGTGCTTGACAGACGTAAAGTCAATTTCCTCTTCACTCTTGAACGCGGTTCGTACCTCGGTTGTGACTTTCTCAAGCCATTCTGGATGTGTCAGAAGAGCATAGATGGCTCCAGACAGGAAAGTCGCTGTGGATTCTGAGCCAGCGCCGATCAAAGCTTCTCCATTGCGTGCAATTTCGTCCAATGACTACTAGCACGAAGCATGAGTCAGTTTTGCCAAACCAAGGTGAGAGTCTTGGATGTGAAGTACGAACCAGACCATTTTGCTCCTGTATTAATCCCTCGATGAAGTCTGGTCGCTCTACACCAAGCTGCGCGCGCTCCTTGACGTGCGACTTGATGTAGTCCAGGTACCCTTGCGTCGGAAGCAGACCACACCGGATGGCCAACTTGATCAGCTTTCCGAAGCCTAACCCTTTTAAGCAAGCCACTATCGCCATTGCCTTGTTGTGCTTTGCACTCGCCTTGACCCATGGCGTCCACTCGGCGCCACGGAGGTTGCTCGCGTCCGACCCGAACGACAGGTTCCCAATAATGTCAAACGTAGTCCAGTTCAACCACTGATTCAGGTCTACGACAGCATCACCATTGTCGCAGCTGCTTCGAAGACTGGATATGAGAATGTCGATATAACCACCAATGATGGAGCCTTGTGCATGCATCGACCTCTCCGAGAAGCCGTGCGCCAGCAGCCGGCGCAACACACGATGCTGGGCCGGCTCGGCGGTGATGATGTCTCGCGGAGAGGACTTGTCAAGAACGTAAAAGTCGTAGTACTTTGAAAGTTCGCCGCCGCCGCCAGACCGCCGCCCGTAGACGTCGTTCCAAGCCCCCGCGCCGACGACGCTGATTTCGTTTGGGGCGATGCGCACAATGGCGCCGTACTCGTCGTGCAGGCTCTTGACTTTGAATTGCAGGATACCCCCAATCATGTAGTAAGACTTGGGGAGGACCGACGCGCGGAAGAGAATCGGCCCGGGAATATCTCTCAGAGGATGTAGCAAGACATTGTAAAATGTTGCAGCACATAGGTACACGGCCACCTGGTTTGCTTTGTTAGCTGGGGCATGGGTAGAATCAATGCTTGACATACCACGCCAGCCACGGCACCAAAGATGATTGGAAAGCTCATTTTCATGAACAGAGAGGCCGCTCCATAGCTTCCAATAACCGGAAGGAAACTTGATAATAATTGTGACTTGATTCTGGGTGGATGCCCGAGCGACTCTGAGCAGCTGCATAGACTCGTCGCTATTGCTGCTTTGGGCAGCGCCGAGAGGAAGTGGAGCGCACCGGACTTGTCTGAAGTACACATGCCGAAGCGAAGCCACATTTGCAGTCATTGGAGTCAAAAGTAGAAAGTACCTATTTGGGGTTGATATGGTCGCAGGCAAAAAACAGAAAGGTGCCTATCTGGGGCTGAAATGGTCGCAAGACAGAACTTGACCTACTATCCAGTCGCACGACGACGCCGCCGCCGAGGGAGCTGCCGCATTCTTACCCTGCCTTGGTCGCGAAATTATCTGCAACACCACGAACAGCGATGCCCGATGGCTGACCGCTGAGCTACTGTTCAACTTTTCCAAAGAATTTCATCTTTTAGCTCAGGATTTACCAAAGCAGAACTTGAAAGCGCCTCATGCCACTGCCTCCCTTTTCGAAGCTCCTGCCATACCATTAGTTATGATGTAGATACAAGTCTGACGAGTTCAAAGCACCTCTTTTTTCCGAGTCCAATCTCTCGACATGCTCGTTCTTGCAGACGAGGACGTACTTTTAGTGTCACCCTCCTGTAGCATAGTACCTGGCTTTGGGTGAATACGACTGACGTATTATTCTAGCAATATTCTGACGGTTACAATGCTTTCGTGTAATATACATCTCCCAATCTAGTGTCCAAAATTGACACGAAAACGTCGCAAACCTCAAATCTCGCCTCTGGTATTTACGACACGCAGGTGACTCCCGCCGCCGCTGTGCGCTGCTCCAATGCAATGAGGCTAGAGATATCCTTGAGAAGATAGATCTGGCCATAAATATCTGTAACATCACAGAACAAACGAACCAAGCTGATGCGACGGTTGCCAAGCCGTTTCATCGAATTGCTTTCTTTGGCATCATTCTCAGCCTGTAAACAGCTCAGTGCCCCATTCCAACAGCCGCGCTCATACTGGGCCAGGTCGTACAGAGCCAATTTCCGGCTACTTGCTTCCTCTTCCGTGGCAAACTCTGCAAAGTGCAGCGAATTCAAGTTGTTTTCGCGACGGTCTCTTTCCCAGGAGCCCATGTCGTTGTACATGCGGCACATGATGGAGATGTGCGTGCCAACATTGGTGGCATAATACTTTTCCGCTACGGACGGAAAGCAGTTCTTGTTTGGCGTGCTGGACGGCAAGCCAGCGCCAATGACACAGAGCGCAAACGCAAAGCAGAACGGGCCGGCAACGTGGTCAGCCGACGTTGTGGCTACCCATCGACTGTAGCTATGGGATACGGAAGAGACGGCTTCGCCCTCGAGCTCAGCGTCCGACATGTGGCGCAAATTATCCTGCACCTGTGCTGTGTGGGCGAGGAGGAAGTGACGCATCTCTTGCCGAAGGTTACGGCGGTCGTGGAAGCTCGCACGTTGTATGACGTCGTTGTTGAGCAAAAGATTCACACATTGTGACAGCTGCTGCAATATTCTTGCATCGGCTTTGGTTGCTTGCTCGTCAAGTCCGGGTTCAAGAGAGAGGCGCAGCTCCAATGGGTGAAAGGTCGCCTTGTCAATAAGATTTCGCAAAGTCCCGTAGCGACCATGGAACGATGGTCCAGCAACAGACTCCATAAACTCATCAGCTTGATACGTAAAGAAGGACAGTACCATCATCTCATGCAAAAAGCTGGGGGAAGCATACGACCTCGATCTGTTGCTGCAGCTAGTCCAGGTAAACGGCACCAACTTGAGGTACGCGCCGCTCTGGACATTATTCGAGGGCAGAAATTGGAGCTTGGGGACGTCGATGAACATTGCAAACAGCTCGGCGTCAATAAGAGATGCAACTATCTCCCATCGAGGCAGAGACTCCAGAAGAGGCGTTTTGTGAAACAACTCAATCTGCTTTGCACGCTTTTCCACAGTGACGTTGCCAAATATGGAACCGCCGATGGTACCAGTGAAGGGCACAGTCGCTTGCCGGAGAGCGGCCAGGATGTAGGCTTCGGTAATGGAATAGGAGCCGTAGCTCACCTTGTCAGACCAATGGTGACTCATTTCTGTCGTGGCAAAGGACAGAATGTATTCGATTCCCTCGTTGATGGAAGCGCGTAATATCTGCTGTAGGTCCTGGAAAAAGACCAACTTTTGTGCTTCACCAAGTATGGTGACTGCATACGCGGTCTCTTCGATAGAACCACCCCAGGATCCATTGCTGCACTGGTCCAAAAGGGGGCGCAAACAGGTTTGGTACAGGCAAATGCCGGCCTTGCGTAAGAATGACTCGCTGAAGGTGTCTGCGAGATGACCTTGTTCAACCAAGTAAAGCAAATCTGTGAATGCCTCCGTAAATAACAATGATGAGTAAAGATGACTGGTGTTCTACTATTGTTAGTCTTTGACTAGAAGGACCGCACATGGTGCATGGACATGAACACACCCATTTGTCCCGGATGCACGCATCTGCATTCCATTTCCGATTGCACAGAAACTCGGCTAGCTTCCGAATTTGCACACCATACAGGTCGCAGTGACCAGGATGCAGAAGAGCAATGAGGGCATTGCAGTTTGCACTGAAGCTTGCGTCACGCTCGTGCTGGTATACTCGGAAGTGTGTCTGCACCTCAAAGACTTCGACCAGACGTTGAGGCTGCACCGTCTCTCCGAGATAGCCCAGAGTTGTGATGAGCTTCGCAGTGTCATCGACATCGGCTTCAATGCCAGGTGCTACAAATGTCAGACGATGTACTTTTGTTTCTCAAGTCCAAGCTTACCTAGGCCAACTACACCGTCAGATTCTTCGTAGGTGTGAAGCAGCATTTCTGTCATGCTGTTGAGCTCCGGCGAGGCAAGCTCAAGCACTAAAAACCCAGCCCTAAACAAAGTCGAAAGCACCTTGAAGGAGCATGTAAGCCGCCATCGCATATGGAACGTTCTATTGACATGTGATGAAGGTACACTTACCCAAACATACTCGAAATTTGTAGTCGGAAACACACCAGGAACGCCACCGCTACCCTTTCCGACAGAAGATGCGACGGCGTGTCGCAAATACGCCTCAGCCTCTTCGTCCCATTTCGAAGCGTTCATCAAGTATGCAGCCGTGGATGACGGTGAAGCGAAAAACGAACCAAACATCTTGTGGTGCTTGAGCCTGTCAAAGTCGACTCGGCCGATGAATGCCTCCAGGGAGTGTGTAGCTGTCACAAAATCGTTTCCGTACAAGAGCTCTGGCTTAAAGCGGGAAAGCCTTGCCTGATACACTTCGAGCAAGTCCGACTTGGCTTGGAAATGAAAGACGAGCGACGGGTCTTCGGCTGTCAGGAGGTCTAGCATGGCAGGTACGATTATTTCGAATCCCACATTGTTGGAACCTGAGACATCCCAAGAGTCAAGCTGAGAGCGAAGACTATCCACGGCGCGCTCGACTTTCTCTGCCATCTGTCCCTGGTCTAGAGCGACCTGGAGGGGCTCTGCCATGTACCGTTTGAGCACTAGCAGTCCCGCCATGGTGCTGAGGATGCCATCCACTTGGGCCTTGGTGTTGCTCATCCAGCCACCGTCGGCGCATTGCATCTTGACAATGTAGGCAAAGCTCTCTGGGAATAGCCATTGCGCTTTGCCATTCTGGTCTGGCTTCTTGACGAGAGCAACCCACGCCGAGTCATAGACGGTGCACGTCAGTGTTCCAAATCCATATTTTTCGTGGGTGTTTTGCGTTATGGTTTGTAAAAGAAGCTTGGATCGATCAATCAAGTCTTCGATTGTGACGTTGGAAGCAGTTATTGACCCCATGGCTCGACAATAAGTGACAGCGTTTGAGTTGGCGAGGCTCGCGACATCGTGGGGTCTTTTGCTGTGCTATATACTATGGTCACTGGAGCTCGATACATTTCATGGGTAATACATCTCGAACTCCCAGTCTAGGCAATGACCGACAGGATTGGCCTTCCAGAATAGGAAGCCCGACGCTGTGCCCACCTTGGTCCGTGTCGGACAAATTTGTGGCAAAGTACAATTTCTCGTCGAATGCCTCACATTCGCAAACATGTTGAACTCGTTGAACTCATTGAAATAAATGCATTGAAGCTAGAGACATTCATGCAGCACACAAGGTATTTAAAAATCGCACAGACCAGCTACACAGCTGCCAACCGGTCCAGCAGCCGACGGAGTGATGGGCAAGCTCCCGATACTTTATCTGTGTCATGCAGAAACTCTTGAGCCCACCGCACTAGCTGCCCGATCATGTTCCTTGTATACTCCAAACTGCCGGTTCGCTCCATGCAACTGATCGCGTACCGCTTCACCTCGTCGCTGGTTGTCTTTTGCTGCAAAATATGAAGCAGTTGGTGATCGTCTGCCTCTACATTTATGCTGTGAATCACCGGGAAAGAAAACTTGCCCTCTGATAAATCTTCGGCGAACCCTTTCGTCTGCGAATACTCTCCGTGGCACAAATTTTTGTAATCGTCAGCGATTTGGTAAATCAGCCCCAGAACTTCAACAAGCGGCAAGAGGTCCACCGTAGCCGTCGACTCTGCTAGAATGAGTCGATAGGCCAGTCGGAACAGCCCTCCAGTCTTGTTCGATACCATTTCGAGATATTCTGCCTCTGTTGGGCACGTCAGGGTATCTCGCCAAAAGAGATCCATGGCTTGTCCCCGGTGCAAGCACAGCAGCTCCGAGACAAAAATCTCCGTCACTTTCGGGTTCGGAAGCTTTTTCAGCTCATCCAATGCCAAAAAATAGACGTAGTTTGCGGAGTTGATTGTCTGCGCCGTACCGAATATACTATGGGCTACCGGAAGACCTCTTCGGAGCACAGAGTTGTCTTGTATGTCGTCAATGAGCAGTGACGAGGTATGAAGCATCCGCACTACATTCTGTATGACATTCAAGTGTCCAGTCGGTATCTGTAGATATTCGTTGAAGCTTTCCAGTAATAGAGACCGGAATTCTTTTCCCGGGGCAGAGGCAATGTAATCATATGGTGCCATGACTATCTTTTCCTTGTTTTCGGTCCAGTTTTTGAAACTCAGGTCCAGAGTGTCGTTACGCGTTTCGGTTACGCCGACTTCTGGTATTTCTGGAATGATCGGATTGCCAAGTGTGAAGTTGTCTGCGGCTGGGGAATCATCGCGAGGCGTGATTGCTGACTCGATGGGCGATGAAGATTCATGTAGGCTCATCTCTATTTCCTCGTATGCGACCGGAGAATGTGAGCGGGGTGTTGATGTTTGAATTATCTCGCTTGTAGAGGTGGTAGCAGAGTCATTGCCCGCTAGATGCATGATATTTGTCATTTTTCCTGGTGTTGGCAAGCCAAGTTTGTCAAGGCTGGAAATATTGTTTCAAACCAAAAGTGTGCAATTTATGTTGTGTATATGATGATCAGGACGCAAGGTGCAAGCGTGCTATCGATACTTTCTCAAAACAACTACTCGGGTGTCCCATTCGTCTATGCGTCGAGCCTGAAAATAAGTATATCCACAAAGGCTGTTGACACATCATATGTCGCTCAGAATTTCCCAAAGAAGAAAGTGCGAGAATGCATGGCGACCGCGTGACCGATGCTTTCACAACAGTTGGTATAAGCTAGAGAAATGGTTGCTTGGGATTGTCAAGACGGTCAAGACCGCAAACTGTCTCTAGAGTGTCGGCGTTACAGAACTAAGTTGGAGCTGCTGTTGCTGTTCAATTTTTCAAGTAACTTGAGAGCAAAGTCTATACAAGTAGTGCCTAGCTTGTCGCAGATGCTTTTGCGTCAAGGTTCATGTGAGGCAGGCAATCTATCCATCTAGCGAAAGTCAAGATAATTTTTTCCATTCACTATAAAAAGCATTCTAACTACTCTTCTTCGTGACTGTAAATACCGGGTTTGTTCTTTCCAGCTACACGCTCAAGGAAAAATGAGCCAGGTCCTGGTCTGCCGTCTTCCTCTTGCGGACCAAGACTCTCGTCTTCGGATCCGGCACCATGTTTTCTGCGAGGAGCAGATTTTGCGGGCGCGTCTGGCCTTTATGGAACTCGAAATCATAAAGGAGTAGCAGATGACAAAGGATGAGTTTTGCCTCGCTGCTCGCAAAGAAGCGGCCGGGACAGGCATGCTTGCCGTGCCCAAATGGCAAACTCGTGATTTCTGTCGTTACGAACTGGTACCTCTGCGCATTTTCTGGCTGGGATGGATCCTGCCGGGCCCTATAATAGCGCAAAGGGTCAAATTCGTCGGGGCTGCCGCCGCCGGGCGGGAGGAACTCGGGATCCCGCAGGATTGCATCGGTGGCCATGGCGATGTGGGTTCCCGCACGGAGGCGTGTGCCGTCGGATAGAGTCAGATCCTGGCGCAGGATACGGTCAAAAGTCACTACTCAACTTGTTAGCCACTGTATCGCACTAGATACGATTGGCAAACCAATTCGTACACAAAAACGGCGGGTTCAAACGCTGCGATTCCTTTAGACAGCTGTCTAGTTTCTTCATCTTGTGCAGCATCGTCTTTTGGAAGCTACCGCCCTCTCTCAAGACACCAAGAATCTCTTGTCGTAGGATCTCAAAGTACTCTGGACGCGCGCACAAGTCATAGATGCATTGCGTTGTCAGCAGGCTAGTCGTCAGGACCGAGGCATCGCTGACGAAGAGGAGACGATGCGCAATCTTGGAAGCCGTAGCATCGCGAGGGTCAGCAGCATCCATCATCCACTGCAGCAAGTCGTTTGGTCTGTCGTATAGATCCCCGTCTGTGCTTTCGGAGGCACGGCGCTGATTTACCATGGCACCGACCAGTCGCTTGGCGCAGGCAATGTCGGCCTGCGTCCGCCAGAAATGCGGTAGACACAGCGCTAGCGCAGGACGAGCCACCCGCGGCACCATACGCAGCAGCATGGCCGTCGCAAATGCATTTTCCGGGTATTTCGTACTCGTACTAATCCATTCCTCGTCGCGGGCAAGCTCCATGCCGCCAAAGACGCGGGAGGAGAGACGACTGATGAGCCTCGCGAGGGCGGTGTGCATGTCCATAGACACCCAGGTGTCTGCGCACGCGGGCATTTCTAGCGCCAGGGCATGATCGAGTTCGTCCTTGACCTCGTCGAGGACGGCGGTCAGAGACGGGGTTAGCTTCTTTTGGATCGTTTCGATGTGTAGACGACTCTGGAGGATAATGCCGAGGCCAGTGTAGGTCCCGACGCCTTTGTTGTAGAGAGCCTGCGGGGAGCTGGCTGTGGCCTCGGGAAGGCTGCGAAGCTCGTCCACGAAACGGTGGGGGAGGACTACGATGTCGGTGTCGTTGCAGCGGACCTTGAAGGCACTGTTTTTGAACTGCGTATTTTGGTAAGAAAAACGGGGATTTCGGAGGATTGGGAACGTGAAATGATGGCGCCGTACCTGGTGGTAGCCCTGGGTAATCATTTCTCGGCTGCCTTGTGTAAATCGCATACCCAATAGCCAGGCTGGCTCCAGGAAGTGGCGGTATCCAACAGTGGGTAGCAAACTTGCTTTTCGGCTCTGCACATACTCCCACAGGGTAGAGATGGAGTAGTATACAGCAACCATGAGGCCTGTAGTGACGAGGAGTGCTAGCTTGCCGTCATCCATGGTAGGCGGCAAGGAGAGAACTCGGAGGCGCTGAGAAGCTTCGGCATACGCGCCGCTGTCAAACATTTCGATCGACAACAGAGAGTAATTTGATCATGGGTTAGTGATGCGATAGAAACGCGAGTGGTGGGATGCATCTTGATGGCTCCAAACACGAGCGAGGCTGACAAGACTCTGAGCCGAGGAGCGGGCTTCCAAATGAGGTATTTTACAGCTTTTTCGCAGCTGGGATTTCTGGGACGCAATTGCTTACTTGGTTTGGAGACAAAATCTAGCCGTGGCTGCAGCACCTGGTGCAATATATCTGCATCCCCGACTTGACACTTTTGTCCACCCGATAGAGTGAAGTATTCATATTTTGGTGCGTAGGCACGCCTGCGCTCCCCGCCCTCTTCTGCATTTTTACCTCACATTTCTACTTTTCTGTTTAAAATTGTCTGATTGAATTGTCTCATTGTACCTGCTTCAAGATTAAATGAGTGACAGCTCAACACCACGCATGCCCGTGGACAGGTCTGGACAGAGTCTCGGTAGAATATACGCCCGAATACAATGCCAAAATCAACGCGTCCATATGTAATCTGTGAGTAATATTGTGATCTGCGTCTGGTTCTTTGTCTTGGCTGTTTGGGACGCAGTACAGTCAACACTGCCTGCATGGCAAACAATCACCAATTCACGCTATCCCGGAAATGAGACGGGCGGCACCAGCTCCTGCGATACCCTGGCCCCGCAAAGCCAATCTATCATTTCCAGGATAGGAAAGGCCGATGAGCAAAAAGACTTTACGCGGTCGTCGTTGGCTGTCGGACTTCCAGATTGAGCCGGGACGATTCACAAGGTTGTAAGGGGTGGAGCGTGCAGTGTGCAGTGTGCAGTCGTGAAGTGTGCAGTCGTGCAGCGTGAATTTTCTAGACACGTCTTCTCCCTCCCTGGCTTCTCTATCCTTGCGAATGGGCAGGGCATCCAGCGGCTCGCCTTTATCTTCCAGCACATGCAGCCCCGGCAGTGTCTTCGTCCTTCTTCTTTCTGCTCCTCCGACGTGAGCCTGAGAGTTGCCTCTTTCGCGTGATACACTTGTTGCTCTTCATCCCTCCCACCCAACCGCTGCAATGGAGCAAGCCGCCCCCAACGTCAGTCGTGCCGACAAGGAATACCCCAAGGGCTTCAAGTTATTCCTTCTGACCGTTGCCATTTGCTTGACCATCTTTTTAATCTCTCTCGAGTAAGCAACATTCCATCACCTGCGACGTGGCATGGCCATGCTACGCTTCGCTGTTGTAATCACGGACACTGACGGTGCATAGCTTCTCCATCATTGCTACTGCGATCCCTGCCATTACCAGCGAATTCCACAGCCTCAACGATGTAGGCTGGTATGGAAGTTGTCAGTCTACCTTGCCCCCAGCCAGGCATGGTCGGTCAAGCTAACCTGCAGCTAGCCTACCTCCTAACCACCGCGTCCTCGCAGCTGCTTATTGGAAAATTCTACACCATCTTCAACATTAAATATGTTTTTCTGATTGCTCTTCTCGTGTTTGGCATTGGCAGTGCCATCTGCGGTGCCGCGCCAAACTCCATTGCCCTCATTTTGGGTCGTGCCATTGCGGGATGCGGCAACGCAGGCCTCCTCTCTGGGGCACTGCTCATCATGGCCCATAGTGTGCCCCTGGCGCGCCGTCCTTTATTCACGTAGGTGGCCTACACCTACCTGCAAGATCAAGTTGAAGAGCTAACTCGCAGAAGCGCCATCACTGGTGGCGTGTATGGGGTGGCTGCTATTGCTGGCCCGCCGCTGGGTGGTGTTTTTACGGACAAAATTGTAAGATGGCCTGCTGTCCTGCTCGAACTTCCATTGTTAACGTTTCTTCTCAAGTCGTGGCGATGGTGCTTTTATATCAACCTCCCCATTGGAGCCGTTGTTCTCCTTGTCGTCGCCGTTTTCTTCCGCACGCCTGAGGTGCCGCAACGACCGAAACCAACATGCTTTTGGGCCCGCATCAAACGTTTCGACCCGATTGGCACAGTCGTCTTCATGCCAGCCATCGTCTGTATACTCCTCGCCCTGCAGTGGGGAGGCACAACTTATGCTTGGAAGGATGGCAAGATTATTGCCCTGTTTGTGCTTTTCGGCCTTCTCATCCTGGCCTTTCTCGCCGTGCAGCATTGGGCACAAGACGACGCCACAGTGCCTCCGCGCATCTTCAAACTGCGCACCATTTGGTCCTGCGCGCTGTACCAGTTTTGCCTGGGCGCTAGCTTCTTCATCTTCATCTACTACCTCCCAATATGGTTCCAGGCCGTCCAGGGCGTGAGCGCCATCGAGTCTGGCAAACGGACACTGCCTATGCTGATAGGGAACATGGTTGGAACTACGCTCGCCGGCGTGGCCGTGACCATCATCGGCTATTATGCGCCGTTCATGATTGCTGCAACCGTATTGACGTCGATTGGTGGCGGACTGCTGACGCTGCTCAATCCGTCCGCGTCATCGGCTGTCTGGATCGGGTTTCAGGTGCTCGTCGGCTTTGGCATCGGCGTCGGGTGGCAACAGCCCATTGTGGCAGTGCAGGCGGCCGTTGACATGGAGGACGTGCCCATCACCACGGCCATTCTATCCTTTACGCAGACCATAGGGGGGTCGCTGTTCGTCAGCGTCGCGCAGACGGCCTTTTCAAATAAGTTGGTGCACGACATCCACGCAACGCTGCCTGACTTGGACCCTGGTACAATTCTGGACAACGGAGCCGCAGATTTGGCAAGTCATGTTCCGAGTAAGTACCTGACGCAGGTTCTGCAGGCATACTCGAACGGACTTGTGCAGACTTTTGTCGTGGCGACAGTCATGGCGGCCTTGTCGATTGTGGGCGCGTGCTTTGTGGAGTGGAGGTCCATTAAGAGCAGCAAGCAGGGCGGAGGGGAGGCGAGGATTGAAGCCAATACCGTGGTTGATGAGCCTAAGAGAACGACTATTAGTTGAGGTGTAAAGAACGACTGTTGGCTGATGTGTGAGTTAGGACAAATAAAGCCTATCAAGCACAGCTAATGCACTGCGAGGGGTATCCTGTTGAGTTCACAGTATTGTGTCCAGCGTTAGATCCGAGCCGTCGTCAGTCTTCACTTCCGCAACAGCCTCCTGACTTTCCGTTGGAGGATGCCCATGCCTATATTTTTATGTCACCTTCAGTCGTTTGGTCTTCAGAATGTTTCCATGTTTTGCTATCTAATCCTCTAACTCGACTCCAATGCGCCTCGCAATTTAACCCCCCCGAACTCCTCGCTAAACTCCTGCACTCGATTCACTTTTTTTTACATCGTCTTTCTTTTTTATATTCAGAGCCATCTTGGTTTGCAACCCTCGACATGAGCTTCGACGTGAGTCCAACCCCATGCTGTAGCGCTCCGTGATATTTATCCTCGGAACTGCGCGAACATGGTGTTCATCCGCGTAACCTGACCGGCGGTAAACTCATTGACGTAGGAGCTAGTGGAACGGTCAGTGACTGGAACAAAAAGGAAAATGCCTTCTTTTTTCTTCGTTGGAAATAATGACGTACTTGTCGTTGTAGCCCATAAACCCGTCGTCCTTGATGCTCCTATCTGCTTGCCATTGCTGGTTTCTAGACACGATGGAATCCCACGCTCGCCGTTACCCCTCGGAAGTCAGAAGAAAATGCTTAATGTTTATAGGCTCGTTCATTTTCTTATTGTCTTTTCTTACCTTTATCCAGACGAATTGAGGTGCTCGGCATTTAGTTTTGCTTCGTCTTACTTTATTCTAGCTACGTATTAATTAGCATCTCCTTGCCGTTTTTTTTTATTGTGCCTTGTTTTTTAGGGAGGAGGGTGGTGTTGTATCAGCCTCTCGGCTCATTATCTTCACTCGCCTCATCCCATCACGAGCCCACACAGGAGCAAATAGCTCGACAGTCCCCATTTAGTTTTTCGTGCTCTTTTATCTAAGCTTCTTCTTCGCGCAACTTCTACGCTTCGGTCTCTACACACGTAACTGAGGCCACAGCGAAGGCGACGATTCCCCAACTTGGTCGAGGTGGACGACTCTCAAAATCGTTACCTAGTCAGAGTCAGTCCAGCTCGTCACATCCTTATCGCTGCCATCCAGCGTCTCAGGCGCCAGGCTAGCGGCTGCAGGGCCACTAGCGCCAGGACAATAGTGGCATCCGAGGCAACAGGGCATCCCAAGGCATCAGCTAGTGCTGTGGCTTAGTGCTGTCTCTAATGCCTACTTCTACCGACTTTAGTGCGGCTTCTAGCGTACTCTGTGCAACTGCTAGCGCCTTCAAGTTAGTGCCTGCTTTTAAAGCCTCTAGTGCCTAGGTACTTTTTATCACAGCGTAGCCTCTAAGGAATTAGGTAGGCGCGGTCCTAAGCACGCATAGAGTCTATTCCTAATATCTAGCTTCTACCTACACGCAGGCTGGTTAATAAGACGCAGCTTAAAGAGCTACAAACAGATTCTAGTGTGATAATTCCTATTACGGGCGGTGGGTCTATTATAGAAGCTACAATCGACCCCGGCCAACCAGTAGCCAGCACGCTGCCAGTGTTATAAATGCACTAAGGAGCTATAGATGAGGGGTAGGACGGCCTGATAAGTTACTATAGGGCGCTTATAAGATTATAAAAATAAAAGAACTAATTATATAACTATATTATTAAGGATTATAATAATCTAATATGAATTTAAAATTACTAGACTTCTAAGTAAACTATAATTATTTAAATATTATAATAAAAAGAAATAAGTATATAATTTTTTAAAAATAATAAACTAATTATAAATTAATATTAAACTATTATTATATTTTAATTAATTCTTTTTAATAAGCTACTATTTAAATGCAAGATGCACTACTTTTACTACTAAATCCGGCGGATTCTACCGCCGTTTTTAGCGGCAAAAGCAGTGAGGGACTGGCGCGCCGGGCGCACCCCTGTCAGGTATTATGTACTTCTGGTGGTTTTGGTGGTTTTGGTTCCACAACCCATTCCCCTCCGTCACCGCAGGCTCTACTACCTCAAGTTTTCGTTTTCTGTTGTTCGATCGCTGTTGTGCTATTTTCGTTGCGCACGTAGTCGGCGGCCACTACCACTAGAATGGCTGGCACCACGATATATAGAGCGCCTGCGCGCCCGCTTCTCCTTCCTTTTCCTTTCTTCTATCGCCTTCTGTCTATTATAGCCTCTAACCTAGGCTACCTCTATACTAGATTAATAGAAACTATCTATCTATAATACTAAGCACTATCGCCTACACACTATATATAAACGCTCTAGAAAACTATTATCTTAACTTTCTCTAGTTTTAAAAGACTAAAGTATAAGAAAGAGGAATAAAGCCTCTACTACTCTTAGCTAAGTAGTATACTATAAATTAAGACTATTTTAGTACTATTTATTTTATAAAGCTAAAGTACTCTATAGAAATAGAGATTAGTATCTCTAGTATCTTTAGAAAATCAAAATAGTATATTAGGATTACTTATAAGCCTTAATTAAGACTTAAAGTTAAACTAAGTGTAGTTATTATAAGAAGATAAGAGTTAGTAACTAGTACTCTATAATTATTAATCTAATCTATATATAATAGTGGCTTAATCCTAATCTATAGTTAGTCTATTTCTTAGGTAGAGAGTCAGTTTAAATATATAAGTGTATATAAGTAGATATTATAGCTTAAGTTATATTAGGAGGTTACTCCTAATAGTAGAACTATTACTTAGATTAATTAGTAGAGATCTAGTCTAGCTATCCACTAGAAATCCCCTTCCTTATATATCTATTATTATAAATACTATAAGGCATATAGGTGGGGCTGAATAAGGTAGGATAAAGGCTTATTACACTAGCCACTAAAAGGATAGGAGGTTATATAACCTCCTTAGGATTAAGGACTTAAGCTATTAAGCTATTAATCTAGGAATAGG
This sequence comes from Cordyceps fumosorosea ARSEF 2679, assembly GCF_001636725.1. Taxonomy (NCBI): domain Eukaryota; kingdom Fungi; phylum Ascomycota; class Sordariomycetes; order Hypocreales; family Cordycipitaceae; genus Cordyceps; species Cordyceps fumosorosea. The sequence goes on along the minus strand of NW_017387371.1, from coordinate 13,053 downwards.
ATCTAAGGGATTAAAGGATAAGCCTTCTAATCTAGAGTTATAGTAGAGAGATAAATAGGTACTTAAGGAGGAGGTATTCCTATAGCTAGGTAGTCTAGATCTCTACTAATTAATCTAAGTAATAGCTCTACTATTAGGAGACATCTCCTAATATAACTTACACTATAATAACTACTTATATACACTTATACACTTAAACTAACTCTCTACTTAAGAAATAGACCTACTATAGATTAGGATTAAGCTACTATTATATCTATCCTATCCTCTACTATATTACCTAGATTACTTAGCTCACTCTATAATCCTAGTAATCTTAGATTAATACTAGATTACTATAATTCCTAGTAATCTAGTTATATAACTAGTTCCTTTATTCTTACGCTCTTATAAGCGCCCTATAGTTACTTCTTTAGGCCGCCCTACCCCTTATCTATAGTACTTTAGTGTATCTATAATATTATTCTTCCTCTCTATTAGTCTTATCCTAAGACCTATAGTCTTACTTTATAAGTTCCTTCTTCCTCCTATATCTTCTTTCTTATAATACCTAACTAAGTATTTTAGCCTTATCCTAATAAAGCTAAGTAGTATTCTAAACTTACTACTACTATTAAAGAGTTTAGTATTATTATTATACTTTATTCTTTTTATTATTTAAAGAAGCTTTTTTATAAGATAATAGAGAGTGTTTTTTATTATAAAGAGTGTATTTATTAAGGTTGCTTATATAATAGTTTAAGTGTATCTATATTATCTTTTAACTAAATAATTTCTAAATCTTAATATCTATATTAGGAGGAGGAAGAGGCTACTACTTTACTATAATGTCTTTAGTAGGAATCCTCTAAGGCCCTCACTAGACTAGACTATCTATATAAATAATATAAGTTTTTTATAACTTATAGTTCTACTATAGTTAGCTATAGTCTTTAGTTATTTAATAAGCTAAATAAGTTAGAATAGGCTTTATTAGAAGCCACTATTTAAGTATAGTCCTTAGGTTATATAGATGTAATTAATTAGAATACTATATTACTAGATCCCTTTTTATTACTAGAGGTGGACTTATCTAAGTAGAGTGTTATTAGTTAAACTCTTTAAGTAGGCTTAAGTAGTTTATAAGGTTCTTATAGGGCTCCTATATGTTTTTTAAGTGTAAGTATCCTTTCTACTTAATAAGATAATAATAATCCTTTTTTATACTTTATACTTTAAGTATTTTCTTAACTTTATATTTATTTATATCCTTAATAATAATATTTATAGTGAGTATAGTATTATTTAGTGTTTTTTCTAATAGTAAAATATAAAATATAGAATATATCTTTATTCTCTTAAGTAATAATAGTTTATAGTTAGTATTTAATATTTTTTATTTAATAAGGCTAAAAGGTAATATTTTTATATTTTTATTTTCTAAGCTATTTATAGTCTATTATATAAGTAGTAACTATTCTACTTAATTATTTTATTAGTAGTTTATATAACTTTATAGGTACTATTTAAGTATTTAATTCTAGATTTTAGTTTATCTATTTATTTATAAGTAGAATACTATTAAAAGGTTTTACTTTACTTTTATAATCTCTATAAGGTATTTTTAGAAGTTTAATATAAAGAGTTTATCTTAATCTATTATTAGCTTTATAAGTAATCTATATTATATAATAATTATCTTAAAGAATATATATACTAGATCTTTTATATTACTTAATTCTATATATAGGATATAATAGGTATATTTTATTAATTTATTTATAATAACTAGGATACTATTATAGTATACTCCTATTATAGGTTCCCTAGATTTTAGTAATTTAATAATAAAGTCTATAGTGATTATTTACTATACTCTTTCTAATAGTAGTATTAGTTATAGTTCTCTATAAGGCGTATATTATACTACCTTAGCTTTATTATAGATATTATAGTTCTTAATAATCTTCTATACTATTTTTCTACTTTCTAAGAAGTTATATAATCTTCTTAATTTATTAATTATTTTCCTTATACTCTAATATCTATATAATAGGTGTTTATATATTTCCTTAATAAGCTACTCTTAAAGTATACTAGGAATATACTAACGTTTATTAAATAAGTAGTTATTCCTACTCTTAGTTATATACAGTTTTATTTCCTAATTATCTAAGTAGCTATCTTTTTTAGTATAAGATATAATACATTATATCTATATATTATCTAGCTTAACTTACTAGGTTATACTAATTTCTTATATACCTAGTATAAAGTTCCTATCCTTATTAGTTTATAATATAAGTGTATTATCCACTTATTCTTCTAACTTTAAATCTTCTCTATAACTAAGTGTATCTACCCTACTATTTTCTAATCCTTTATAATATATAATCTTAAAGTTATAGTCTATAAGGTTTTTATACTATCTAATTTACTATTTATTTAGTTCTTTTATTATTAAGAATAATATAAGGTTCTTATAATTAGTATACACTTTAATCTTATACTTTACTCTAATAAGATAGTATCTTTATTCTTTAAAATACTAAATAATAGTTATAAGTTCTTTATTATAGATCCTATAGTTTAGATTAAGTCTATAGAGTTTCTATAAGAAGAATATAATTAGGTGTAGCTTCCCTTACTCATCTTATTATCCTAGTTATCCACTAAGTGCTTAGTTAGAAGCATTAGTCTTAACCTTATAGGGTTTTTCTTAATTAAGTGTCCTTATTATTAGTTCTTTTATAACTAGGTCCTTAATGTCTTAGAATGCCTTAACTTTAGCATCTTCCTATTTAAACTTAGTATCCTTCTTTATTATTTATTAAGTCTATAAGTCTATAAGGGGTTATACTATATTACTATATTCTATTAGGAATTTATAGTAGAAGTTTATAAAAGCTATAAATAATAGGACTCCTTTAGGGTTTATTAGTATAAACTATTCCTTAATTACTTAAATTTTCTCTAGGCTTATACTATAACGAACGCCTATGCCGTTAGGCCACGGGGTAAAAGATTAGGGCATTAAAAGCAATTCTAGTAATCAACGTAGGCGTAATAGTAGTATATATAGTGTAGAGCAGTGCCACCACTACGGTTTATTACACTATACTCCTCCCCCTAGCTAGCTGTCCTAGCTAGCCATAAGTAAGAGGCTCCCCTAGGGCACGAATCCTAGTTCTAGGGACTTTAGCTATTAACTTGATCCCTAGGAAGGCTATTAGCGTGTAGGCCCCCTATACTAGTACCCGTATAGCTTCTACACACACAGTAAGCCTCCTGTCAGCGGCGGGAGTTAAACTCGGGCCACTGGCTATATGCTTTCAAAATGTGACGAACGCCTATGCTGTTAGGCCATAGGGTAAAAGATTAGGGCATTAAAAGCAATTCTAGCAATTAACGTAGGCGTAATAGTAGTATATATAGCGTAGAGTAGTGCCGCCACCACAGTTTATTATATATATGTACTTCTCTATATATAAGCATATATCCTAGGAAGTGTACTATTTATTAATAAAATTAATACTTCTTTCCTTCTACTAGGAGGTGGTTGTCCTATAGGGTTTATAGTACTTTATAGACGTATTATTTATACTCTTTAAGTATTTCTAAATAGATAAGGATATTATCTAAGTATATAACTATAAACTCTTTTAATTATTTCTATAGGATATTATTAATTATAGTTTAAAAAGTTATAAGTGCGTTAGTAAGTCTAAAAGGCATCACTAGGTATTTATAGTGTCCTCTAGTAGTTTAGAATACTATTATCCACTCCTAGCCTTCTTTTATTCGTATTAGGTTATAGGCCCCTTTTAAGTTAAGTGTTATAAACCACGGAATCTCTATTATATTAGCTTTTAGCTCTTAGGCGATTATATATAGTCCTTAAGGCTAGTTATAATTTAGTAAAGGTGCCTTTTATTAGCCACTCTTCCTACTATAATCGTATCCTAGTATATCCTACTAGAGTTAGTCTATTCTTTAGTTAAGTCTAGGATTATTTACTTATAATTAGAGTATCCCTAATATAATATTATATTTTAAGATCCTTATAATATCTAGAGAGAGTGTTTTATTTTAATCTTATATAATAATAGGAAGTTATATAGTTTCCTAATCTATAACTCTTTAGCTATACTTAACTACTTCTCTTTCTATATTTATAAGTTAATAGGGCTTATCTTTTATCTTCTAGGGTAATTATAATTTATTAATAAGATTTAGTAAGATAAAATTTCTTTAAACTCTACTATTAATTATTACCTAGGTTTTATTTCTATTAATAAGGAGGTTAACTAGAAGGTAACTTATACTACTAACGTTTATAGTATATAGAGACTAATTAAATCCTTATTAAAGTATTAGTCTTAGTTATAATAATAGTTATTATTTCCTAAACTTCCTTCCTTTTATATATTAATAGTCTTTTTATTAGACTTATTATTAGAGTTTTAGTAATAGTTAGTTTATCTACCTACTATATTAATTAGATTTAGATTTAGTAAATTATTCACTTATATATAGTTTCTATTATATTCTTATTATATTAGACGTATATCGATAGTATAGGTATTTCCTATAATATATTCGTTTTCTTTAAGTCTTTATAGGAGAATACTATTAGACTCCTTTTAATTTATTATAACCCACCCTTAAAGTTCCTCTTTATAATAGGGTTCTTCTCCTATATTTAAGTCTAAACACTACTTATACTTAATTTTTTCTAAGAGGTGTTTTTTATAGTAACTATATATATATAACACTTATAAGATTTAGTAGTATAATAAGTATATTATAATAGTTTCTAGATATTCTAGATCCTCTAGAATATTATTAGACTATTCTTAATCCGTTTAGATTACTTCTTATAGTATTTCTAGGTTAATGATTTTATAGCCTTTAATTAATATAATTTCTTACTATCTATTCTTCTAGAGTATAAAACGGTTCTTTAACTTAGTATATCCTATTTCCTTAGAGTGCGTCCTAATAAAGAATACTATAGGGGGTTCTATTAGATTTTCTCTATTATAGAGTCCTTCCTCTTCGTCTAGTAATAGTTAGGTTCTAAAGTCCTAATCTTCACCTAAGTATATATTATAATCCTCCTAATAGTTAGTATCTAAGAAATATTCTTTACTATTAACTATACTAATATTATAAGTTAGTAGATTATTATAGTTTATTATACTTAACCTATAATTCTCTTAAACTAGCTTCTATTACTTCTTAAGTGCCCTACACTTATTTATAAAGTGTCCTAGCTTCCTATAATTATAGTAAGTTTTACTTTTTACTTTAGAAGCGTTTTAGTATACTATATTAAGTTCTATAGGGCCTAAATAGGTTCTATAGGTTATAGATCCTCTAATATGTTAGCTACTATTTAGCTAGTAATATAGTAGTAGGTTATTCTGTTTTCTAGTCCCTTATCCTCTACGTTTAAGTCGTCTAGTATAGAGTTAGTTATTAACCTTAATAATCTTACTAGTGAATTTATTAAAGGTATTAAGTTAATTATCCTTTATAATTTTATCCTTTATATCCTCTTATAGAGTGTTATAGAGTAGCTCTATTATACTATTATTATCCTATATAAGATAGTTTAAAATACATTTAAATTCCCTTATAAGGTATTAAGTAGATCCAGTCTACTTAAGGGCTTTAAGCTTATATATAGTAGTATATATTTCGTCTAAGTCTCTAAAGGTAGTTTAGAGTAGTTCCTTAAAGTGTTTATATTCTCTAAAGATTTATATAGTCTTATCTTTAGGTTCTTTATTATTAAAGTAGTCCCTAAGAGTTAGCTCCTACTACTCTATTATTTTTCCTATAAGGAGGTTTCTAATATAAAGTATCTATACTATAGGGTTAATAATAGTAGTATTTACTTATAAATAGGCTTTTACCTAGGTTAAGAAGTTTTAAATATCTCCTTTAGTTCTATTAAATAAGTTAGGTTTAAGAAACTTAGGTAGGGTAAGGGTTCTATTATTAGTGTTCTTTATAGTCTAGATTTAAGTAGTAAGTGTGTTAATCTACTACCTTATCTATACTATAGTATTACCTAGATTAGTTATTATACTACTAGTAGTGGATATTATAAAGGTTAACTACTTATAATTTTAAAGGTAACTTACTAAATAGGACTAATTAAAATATAATAGTAGCTTAATCCTAATCTATAGTAGGTCTATTTCTTAAGTAAAGAGTTAGTTTAAGTGTATAAGTGTATATAAGTAGTTATTATAGTATAAGTTATATTAGGAGATATCTCCTAATAGTAGAGCTATTACTTAGATTAATTAGTAGAGATCTAGACTACCTAGCTATAGGAATACCTCCTCCTTAAGTACCCGTCTACCTCTCTACTATAACTCTAGATTAGAAGGCTTAACCTTTAATCCCTTAGATCCTATTCCTAGATTGATGGCTCGATGGCTTAAGTCCTTAATCCCGAGGAGGTCATATGACCTCCTGTCCTTTTAGCGGCTAGTGTGACAGACCTTTATCCTGCCTCATTCAGCCCCGCCTGCATGCCTTACAGCGTTTATAATATATAGATTAGGATTAAGCTACTATTATAAATAACTACTAACTCACTCTTCTAATATAAGATCTTTAAAGTTAGGTAGTAGCTAGCTACTACTACTATAAGAATCCTATGTTAAAGCCTATGAATCTATAGTCTCTAGAAGCCTCTAATTATAAAACACTTAAAAAACATATATTTAATTAAGTTAAATATCTTAATATATCCTACTAATTATAGCCTTAGACTATAGAATTTAAATAAATTATATTATTATTAAAAAAAGTACTTCTATAGCTAATTTTAGTAGTATATATACCTGTGGGCGCCCTACTAAGGTTTTTCTATAGACTGTAATAAGAAATAAGACAACTTAGAATCACACTGTAATATAGGCACTTAGGATAAAATAATAACTTTTAGTATAACTTTATTCTTTAGAAATTTTCTTCTTCTTAGTCTTATTAGTTTAGTCACTAGTACTATATTACCTAGGCTCGAGTGTGAATACTCTCGTGTAGGCTCTTATATAATAGCGCTCTAAAAACCACTGATTAGCTAATTCCACAGAAATAATCCCTACCCGTACTGACTCTCACATAAGCTCTTGTATAGAAAAACGACGCGGGAAAATGCTGTGCCCAGCCTTAAATGCCCTCGTACGACGACCTAATAAGCAGCATAAGCCGTCCTAATTGGATAACTTAAATCGAAAATTCACTCTAGCGGGCAGTGGGGAACACATGAGACTAAAAGCTAGCTAGCGGTCCGCTGGAACTGCAACAGCTGCTAGAATGGGCAGAAGACACTGGTTATAGATCAAGCAGCTTGACCACTTCAATTCCGCGTCATGTCATAAAAGACGACTCGATTAGACGGCGGCCTGCCTGCCTTGAGATTCAGGGCGTGATCATACTTGAAAAATCGGCTCCTACCTGCAGTAAATGCCATGATAAGGGCCATAGAAGAGGTGAGATAGTGAGGTACAAAGTAGGCCAGCTGACATAAAACCGGACCCGCGAGTGTACGGACCCACAAACCTAGCAGCTGCCTGGGTATGCCTGACCCTGACCACCCCAGCGTGGTATTTCATCCAGCCAACTCGGCATTTTCCACGCCGATTGCCTGATTTTCAGCAACCATCTTTCCTACAAATGTCTATCCGAAATGCTATCTTTATTACCTCTTCCAATCCCGCAGGTCGCATCGGTACTTCAATACGACATCCTTTACAGCGAGTCTGACGACAGCCTTCCCGAGCCCTTGCCGACCCTAGAAACGATCGAGGATGCACCAATTATCAATAAACTAATTTCCAGGTGCCTTGCTCGTGTTGGAACCTCTTACGTGGTCAAGTACGGCTATGGAGTGGAACCACTCGAAGCCGAGAACATGACATTTGTCCGCCGATATACAAATATACATGTTCCACGGGTCTACGCCGTGTACCAGCAATCCCTCAAAGGAGAACTCAAAACATATATCATTATGGAGAGGATTGCGGGCGACTCGCTCGATAAGCTGTGGGATGGATTCGATGCCACGCAGAAAATGGAAATCATCCAGCAACTCAAAGAGTCCTTCGTTTCCTTACGCGACTTGCCTCATCGTGGATTCTTTGGCAGCCTAGACAAGACTAAGCTGCGGGATTTTCTGTTTGCCGCCGACGAACCTATGCCGTCAATCGACGGGGCGTTTGACACAGAGGAGGCCCTTATCCACGGCTTGGTGGACAGATTTATGGCAGAAGATCCTGGCAGGCTACTGCACAAAGCCGCATATTACCGAAACGTGCTTTTGAAAGTGTTTACGGGTAATGAGCGGCCTGTCTTTACTCATGCCGACTTGCAACTCAAGAATGTCATGCTTAAACCGGATGGAAGCATTGCCATTGTTGACTGGGCAGCGTCAGGATGGTACCCGGTGTATTGGGAGTATGCCGTTGCTATCTGCGCACATGGGGGTTGGTCAAACGATTGGCATACACATATCGGTCTTTTTCTGGACGAATATCCCAACCATTTTGCCTGGATGAGTCGATTGCGGATGGATAGATGGTATTAATAGCCACTTAGAACAATCGAGACTCAATCATCTCTACGTTGCTTATATCGACATCAAATGCGAGTTTAATCAATTCTAAAACTCAATCAAATTGGCTCGGACGTACTCGTAAGTTTTACGATCACCGAAGACGAACTTAACGCCAGCCCCACCCATCATCCGGCATGTTTTGCGAAGCGCCGTGATGACCATCATGGTGTTTATTCGCAGGGATGTAGGCCAATCGGCGTCTTACTTTGTCAGCTTTCCAGGCAATTCCAAAGCTGAGCATCAAAAGAGTGGCCTCAACTGCTCTGGAATTAAAGCGGGCGCGAACCTCTACGCAGCAATCCATATGAATGTGCGTTGGAGACTACTAACACGTAAGGTCTTGCCGCGCGCTTTAGAGCATGCCCCCCCAACCCCTGAATATGCAAACTGCAGAGCAGTGAGTCACGTCCGCAGCGGCTATGTATCCAGTAGCATGCACTCTGTCCGTCACCATGTTCTCCTCTAACCGCGGGCGAGATTCCAGGTTTCATGGGCCGGCCAATTACGTGCCAGCCAGATTAAAACACTGAATGAATACTATCGCTAAGAATGAATTTAAATAATGGACATTTGCCCAAGGTTGGACAGGTTGGCTCTGGACCCGACAGAAACTAACATTTTAACTCAAAGCCGAACATCCGATCTTAATTTACTTTTTTTTATCATGTCTTACTATCCAGTCTTCCTCGTTGAGTACTACGGACAGCCTCGAAACCATCACGCACTCTGGGTACAAACTTCCGATGCCGGCGCAGGTTTTCTTTACCACGTTGTCGGCCCTGTCGACAATGGTGCAATGCACTACGACCCGAGGCCAACGCGCCGCTCCCCCGAAGAATCGATGACATTCGTCCGAATGGAACAGATAGGCTGGATCTCAAGCCATCATTTGCAGCGCATGGATGAGATCTGCCGAGGCAATCAACCGCCTATTATGCAGATGCGAAATGGACGACGTCTCTATCCGAATACCCCATTGCGCCGATGTCAAGAGTGGACGGCAGAAACGATTGAACTGCTCAAAAACGCCGGTGTTCTCGTACAGGGATAGTGGTGACTTGTATATCCGCGGAGCTACGCTATATGAAGTGGTGTCGGATGGACCATTAAAACAAGTGGGAGAACCAATCTGTGTATGTATTTAGAACAGTTTGGCAGGTGCAAATTGCTAGACTTTTTGTTAGCAATCGTTTATTGGCCGTCATTGCATCTATCTACCATTTCACGTGAGGTCTGGGAAGTGCTGAGCTCTGCAAATTCCCCGTTTCGCCTCCGCCAAGAGCGTCGCCGGCTGGCTATCCGTTGAGAGGAAGTTTGGTGCCGATGCGAGTTGCAAATCCGTTTTACTGTTGCCGTTGTGGGGGCGTAGGAGGTGTGCGGAGAGCGTACAGAGCCAGGCTGGCGCAACGAACTTAAACCAGCAGGCTTGCTAGGCTAGTCGAACGCCCACTCCCCTGTTATCAGCCCTACTCCCGTACAGCAGAGCCAGCTCAATGTCCGCTAGAATCAGCACTTGCTGCGCTGGTAGACTCGGGCGGTGCCTGCACTAGCCCACATCCCCTCCTTTTTCAAGTGTAGTTCCATTAGTGCCCATTATTAGGGCTGGACGCATGTTTGAATTGATTGGCAACATATTTTCGAGGATGAAATTAAGGCCCGTTGTGAATCATACTGTCCAGAGAAGCAAGTTCGTAATACTCTGTGCATCAGCGCTACTTACCCGTAGCTCAGGGGGTGCCCCAGGTCGAGCTAACTAGTTAGTGCTAGCCTGGACAACAGGTTGTGTTTACACAACCGTGTAACACCCGTGTTTTCGAGATCCATGTTGTCGGGGAATGGAGCATGAAGGCGCGAGCTTGCAGAGCTCCACGTCTTGTAAACTACTATGAATAGCATACGAGAACACGGTGTATTCTAATAGCTGGGTATTCATAAGCTAGTGTGGCTTGTGTACTAGTGTTCGTAGGCCAGTGTATGGTGAGGGCTGGGAGGCCTGCACTGTGGTACGGCGTGTACTGGAATACGCCATGCACTGGGATACGCCATGCAGTGATGAAGCAGGCTGGCTGAGGCCAGGTTGGCTGAAGTGCTGGAGCAGGTTGGCTGAAGCAGGTTGGCTGAAGCAGGTTGGCTGCAGCAGATTGGCTGAAGCAGAACTGCCCACACAAATGCTTCAGCAGAACTGCTCCAGCAGAACCGCCCGCCCAAATGCTTCAGCAGGATCAGCAAAACTGCCGCCAACCTGCTCCAGCAGAACTGCTCTAGTAAAACTGCCCGCTAAAAGTTGCTGGTTAGCATCTTGGTGAGGATGTCCTCCCTCAGGCGCTGTGCTACGAAGGATGGGCTCTGCGGAGGGGTGTCCGCACGGGATCGTGCAGCCATTGTGGCAAGCGCGCGGTGGACATCCGTGGTTGGGGCTAGCCGTGGGTGGCTGTCCACAGAGGAGGATGTCAACCCTGCCATGACTATCAAAGGCGGAGGCTGCCCATGGGTGGATGTCCATGATAGGCGCTATTCTCAATAGGACAGCGCATGGCCACGCGAACTAAAATTTTGTGCTAGCACCTATACGGGCGAGCACCTTTAGGCTATACTATTCTATATACTAGTACACTAGACCTAGCACCTACTTATTATAAATACTATAAGTATATATATAGAGCTAAGTAAGGTAAGATAAGGCTTATTACACTAGTGCCTAAAAAGGGATAAGAGTATTATAAATACTATAAGTATATATATAGGGCTAAGTAAAGGAGGATAATATAATAGTAGTTTAATCCTAATCTATAGTTAGTCTACTTCTTAAGTAGAGAGTTAATTTAAATATATAGAGTATATATAAATAGTTATTATAGTATAAGTTATATTAAGAAATATATCCTAATAGTAGAACTATTACTTAGATTAATTAGTAGAGACTTAGCTATCTATCTAGAGGAAATCCCTTTCTTTATATATCTATCCTATTCTCTACTATATTCTTAAGATTACTCTAGATTACTAGTGATCCTTATAATCCTAATATCTATAGGATTACTACTAGCTTACTATAATCTATAGTGATCTAGTTATGTGACCTTATATCCTAATTAGGCGACTTATAGGTTCCCACTAGGTTGCTTCCTTAGGCCGCCTCCTAGCTACCTTATATATATTCTTAATTTATAACACTTTATTAAAAAGGATTACTTAATAATAGAGAAAATACTATAAACTAATATAAAGACTTAAAATTAATAAAAGTAATAGTTAAATATTTACTACTTAAGTATAATAAAAATAAGAACTTTATTCTAAGTATAAAAGAAGTTAATACTATTTAATAAACTAAACTAAATAATATATAAATATAATATATTATATTTAATATAAAGAAAAATAATTATTTAAATAATTAAAAAATAAAACTATATATAACTAAAAGTAAAAAAACTACTTATTTAATAAATATTAATATATTCTTAGTATACTTTAAAAGTAACTTATTAAAGAAATATATAAATATCTATTATATAAATACTAGAGTATAAAGAAAATAATTAATAGATTAAAAAAATTATATAACTTTTTAAAAAGTAGAAGAATTATATAAAAACTTATTTAAAAATATAATATTTATAATATCTATAATAAAACTAAAATAGTATAATATTATAAGGTGCTTTACTTAGAGGACTCTAGTTATATAATAATCCCTTATGTATTTTTATAGAAATAGAATTATTACTACCTCCTTATAGGGAGCTTAGAGGCAGCTCACTATTATATAAGTACTCCTATACATCTAATATATATAACGTAGGAGCTCTAATAGGTGCCCCTATAGGGCCCTAATAGACTACCCTTCCTTCCTACACACTATCCTTAGTGTGCTTATTACTTAGTATATATACATTATTATACTAAATATACTAGGCCTTTATAGATTCCTTATATATAATTTAGTAGTTTTACTTTTACTATTTATTTAATAGCTTATACTTACTTTATAATTAGTCCTCTTTTTCTTATTATTTATTTATACTACTCTCTTAATATATAGTTATTATATTTCCTCTAGGTCTTCTTTTTTTTTTCCTTCCTCTAATTAATATATCTTTTTACTTTTATTTTCTTCTTATTATTTCTTTATCTTAAAGTGAATAAGTCTCTACTATTATACTTCTATACTACTCTTTTACTATTCTCTTACTATATCTTCCTTTTCCCTTTATTCTTTTTATTAATATATCTTTTACTTTTACTTTCTTCCTACTACCTTCTTAGCTTAAATATAAAAGACTTTATTAATACTTACTATAAGTATAATATAATCTCTTTATATATATATAAGGTTCCTATATCTTTATTTTTCTTTATTTAATAATCTTTTACCTTTATTTTTAACTTATAGCTACTTTACTAGCTCTAGTATAGGTTATTAAGGATAAATA
>NW_017387370.1:2891-43968 GCF_001636725.1 Cordyceps fumosorosea ARSEF 2679 | reverse complement strand
AAACAGATTTACTGTGGATTAGAGAAGAGCCACCGTTACATTAGGGTCCTATTAGAGTACCTATTAGAGCCTCTATATTCTATATATTAAGTGTGTATAAGCACTTATATAATAGTAAACTACTACTAAGCTCTTAATAAGGAGGTAGTAATAATTCTATCTTTATAAAAATATAAAAGGGATTATTATATAACTAAAGTCCTCTAAATAAAGTACCTTATAGAATTATTACTACTACTTAGTATAAAAGAAACTAAACTACTTATAGTATAATAACTAAATAAATAACTTCTTTTTATAACCTAGTAGTAAATATATTATAAGTAGTATATAAGTCCTATCCTTTATTTAATTAGACTTAATAAATAGTATTAAAATTATAGTTATTAGTATAATATCTATAGAAAAAATATAAAGTAGTATTTAATATATAGTAAAAGAGTAGAAATAAGTATAACTTATAGTATACTATAAATAGATAATAAAAGGCTAATATATTATAGTAAAATTAGAATTAGAAACCCTTTTAAAAGAATAACCTTATAAAAAATATATAATAATAATAAAACTACTTAATATAGTATTTAATATAAAGTTATTCTAAGAATATATTAACTTTAGTAGGTTTTAGAAAAAGCTACTACGAAGGGGTTGAATACTTGTTGCCACCCACTCTACCTGTGCCACGCCCCCTCTCTTATGCCTTAAGAGGGTACTCTCTACTTAAACTATTAAATCACTTAAACTATTAATATAATATATTATTCTTATATTAATAATAGTAACTTAATAACTAATAAAGATACTATATTAATATTTAGAATCTAAATTAATTAAAACTCTTACTTTTATTAATAAAAATCCTAAGTAATTAATTATATTTATTATAAAGAAATTTATAATCCTATATATAATATTTATTAAGTGTATTAAAGGAGTGAATTTATTAATTAAGTACTATAGTATTAATACTATATTAACTAAAATAGAAAAAAAGATAATTTATACTTATTTTAACTATCTTAATAGTCTAAACTTTATTATATACTCTAAATTTATTCCTAATATAATAAACTTAATACTAAAGGAGTAGTTATTAATACACTTAAAGCCTAATAATATTCTTATTATTAGAAAGAACTAGATATTATACTTTATTTAGTATTATAGTTATATAAAATAATACTAGTAAATTATTAAGGCTAAGAGGAAGGCTTTAAAAGATCTAAATAATATTAATAAATATTTTTATTTACTTTATTAGGTTATTTAGAATAATAGTAATAACCCTAAAGATATATAGAATATAGATAAGTTAGGCTTTTAAATTAGTATTAGAAAGGACTAATTTATAATAATAAAGAAGTACTATAAATAATACTTTTTAAGCCCTAAAAATTATAAATTAGTTACTATTATAGAGACTATCTCTACTACTAGTATCTTTATCCTAGCCTTTATTATTATAGTTATAAAGATATATATAGTATAATAGTATTCTAATAAAGTAATAAATCTAGTAATAAAAATATTAGTCTTTATAATAGGATTTATAAATAAAAAAATTACCTTCTACTTACTATATTACTTTATTAAGTATATAAATTAGTACTAATTAAGTATATACTACTTATTTATTCTTAATAGTTATAGCTCTTATTATATAATTAAATTTATAAGAACTTATAAAGATAATAATATAATTTCTTAGAAAATACTACTATATTTAATATATTTATTATAGTTACTTAATATAGTGATTTTTTAACTATTAAAGTACTAGTATTAGAAGTACTTAGATACTACTCTTTATAATAGTATACTATATATTAGTAAGCTAGAATTTCTTAAATTAATTTAAAAAGTTTATAAGAAAGTATTAATAAAAGTATAAATTATTTTACTTTTAAAAAGACTAGAATTTAACCCTATAACCTAGCTATTATACTAGTATAGATTATATAACTATAAACACTATTACCTTTAGCTATTAATAAATTAAGTAGCTCTTTACCCTTTAATACTCTTTATACTTTATAGTAAGTAAATTCCTTAATAAAATTAGTATAAAAGGAATTAAAGAATAGTCCTTTTAATAGAAGGCTATTAAATAAAGTAAATAGACTAATTAAAGGCGCTCTATATTATACTACTATATCTCTTTAACTTTAAAAGACTATATATAAGGAATTTACTTAGTAATAATAATTCTAGTAAAAGAGGTAAAAAAAGAATTATTATATATAGTATAAAGGCACCCTTATAATTAATAAAGTATATAGTATAATATTTAATATAGAGTAGAAAGAGGAAGAAGAGATTATAATAAAGGTTTTATAATACTAGTTTATAGTATAATAGGTGTATATTAAGGTCTTTAAATAGACTATAAAAGTTACTAGGGATAGATAGAAGGTAGGGCTATTAGAAAAATTATTTTCCTTTAAAAATAATAGTATTATTTAGTAGGTATTATATTATTAAGTTATTATTGATTCTATCTTTAAAAATAATAGTTTAAGTAATATAATGGTTTAAGTGGGGAGTACCCTCTTAAGGCACGAGAGAGGGGGCGTGGCACGGGTAGTGATCCTGGATTAATGCTGGATCACCGTGATCCCTAGTGATGCTAGTCACGTGACTAGTTCCTTTGTTCCTGCGCCCTCGTAAGCGCCCTGTGGTCACTTGTCGGGCCGCCTTGCCCCTCATCTGTAGCATCTCAGTGCATTTATATCACTAAGGTGCCTCTCTTAACCCACTTATATACCTAATCTTTATATTTAGTAAGTTTAGTAACTCGCGATTAGGCCCTAAAAGGAGAAGAATTAGCAGCCCCGCTTTGCGAGAAAAAGGAAATCCGCCACAACAGCCACACTAGCACAACAGCGCCACAACGTCCAGCACAACAACTGCAACCACCGAATAGACTGTTTGTATTCTGCTTCCTTGAATTGGCCTTGGAAAGTAAGTTGTCATTCTGGTACTGCAGGCTAATTCTCGAGCTTCTACCGATTCGCGCCGTCTGATGGACAAGCTAATCCATTACATGACTGTGCAGAGAAGCAAACCACTAGACGCGGCTATAATCGGCGCCTCAGTCAATATGCTTCAAAAGGATTCATCATGTCATCAAGTACATGAGCAACTTACCGGCAGCTATAGCTCCAGACGCAATACCGGCGACAAGACCGTTCGTTCCGCCATTAATAATATTTCCAGTCTGCCCACGTAGCGCCTTTAAGGACCGAGATGCGGTCGTGGTCTCATGGCGAACGTTCGCGATAATTTGTTCGTACTCCTTGTCCTCGGAGGCTGCGAGTTTCTTTTCGCAGTCATCTGTACGCCGCCGGGCTACATCCTCGCGTATGATGTGGAGCGACGCTTCCATATCGCGTAGCTCTTGCTCCTTGTTTGTGAGCTGACTCGAGAGCTCTTCTTCTAGACTTTTGAGCCTCGCCTGCCAGAGTCTCTGCTCTTCCTCGTGCAGGTCTTGCATGGTCTTGGTCAGAATTTTTCGGTCCGCGCCAAATTTATCTAGCTTGGCCACGAGCAATGATCTGAGCTGTCCCAGCTCCTTTCTGTGGAAGGCGTCGGCCTGCGATCGGAAGCTCTGCATCTGCGCCTCGAGCTGCCGTAACTCCCGTTCGTGAGCGCGTCGGGCGCTGGTCAGCTCGGCATTGACCATCTCGCCGGCAGTCGTGTGAGAAATGGCCAAATTTTGATCAACAATCTCCCGCTGCAGTTGAAGGACTGGCGTAGAGTGGATATCTGACTGCCGAATAAGATGCGATACAATGCCCTGCGCGGATGTAGCTTCGCTGTCGCAGTATCCTGCCCTCGCCTGGCTGTAGCGAAACAGTTCGGCTCCTCCACTCACAAGATCTCCGAAAAAGTCTTCGTTGAATTTCAGCTCTGCCTCACGACTTTCCAGGATGACGGCCTCCGGCGGGGATGGCGTTGATGGCCATTTGGTTGTGGCAATCGCGACGTTGTCATAAGTTGTGAAGCCGCAGATGGCTCGTATTATATCGATAGTTCGCTTTCCGGAGCCCGACATGCGATTATCGGTGATTGGGTGGAGGATAATAACACCGTTGATGCGCACGCCGTTGGCGTATGAAGCGCCAAGATAGGCAGCAAGGGTGCCAAGGACTTCAGTGTCTGAGCGAGTGGTATCGTTGAACCCAGGAGTATCAATTATAAAGATGCGGCGATCATCCTGCGTACAATCAAATACATTGATCGAGCCAGTGCCTATAGCCTGGTAAGTCAGGTGCTAACCATTGTGTAGTTGGGCAGCAGCACAGCTCGAGGAGTCGAGGGTCAAGACTAGACGTGGTTTTGGCTATCCTGCAAGACAGTCACGAGCCAGTAGGACAAAGCTTACAAGAGTATAGCCCATGGCCAATGGAAACCTCCTTATTCGTATAGTTGGAGATGAAGGTGCTCTTGCCGGAGCCTGTCATGCCCATCACGAGGATGAACCTGTCCTTTCTCCTCGGACGCCTCGTACCCAAGAATGCCGAAAGCTGGCTCCCGTAGGCGTTCCATTCTTCAGCGGTAATGCCATGGTGCTCCATGAGAGCCAGTCTGTGTAGAAGGTCGCGATACGCGTAAGAAATGATGGGTAATTTGAAGAAAGCCTATCAGCCCGCATATGGCCTGTGAAATAAATCGAGTCTTGGGTATGAGCCTGAGACACCAGCGTCATGCCGCCTTGAAAATGCCCGGCATCGGAAGAAGATCTACCATGGCGCCTGCCACTCCTGCCAGCTGCATACCAGCTGAGTACCGGCTGACAATTGGCTGCCTGTCTCACGGCGCCCGCACTCCGTACATTGCTTGTATGGCTGAATCTGCCTGGGCCTCTACCCCGCGTCCGAGAGACAGTCAGAGAAGGGTCCAGTCAAATATCGTTACGTGGCAGCAGGCGCAGCCTTCTGATAATATCGGGCATGCTCGCCTGCCTGACTCCACACAGAGGATGCCCTCGAAGGAGGCCATCCATATTCACGGGTGAGGTAAACTCAATCATAACAAACTCGCATCGGCTCGATCACTGTCTCTTCATATTTCGATAGAGAATAATGTCTAACATCAGTACGTGGAAGACTATAGTTCCTGTACCAGAAGCGCTGCTAATCTCGAACATAGGCGTTGCACTGTCTCATCGGCCTCGTAGACAACGGGAAGTACCAGCGGCGGGAAGTTTTCGCAACGGCCGACAGCCTAGGTAAGAAGGTCGAAGCAAATCGGGTGTGAGTTACCATAGAGTGGCATTTTAATGGAGCAGATCAACCGATGTTTTTATCGCAGTTATGGGCATAACTGGTGCTGGAAAAAGCTCCTTTATCGCGACCTGCTCCGGCAAAACTGTGCGAATTGGGGACAACCTTCAAGGCTGTGAGTGCAAGCTCTCATGTTTGGCTACTGCTCACGTGTCTAATGCGAGCACTAGGCACATCCCAAGTGGATGTTTTTGCATACGAGATGACGCCCGACCGTACTGTATTTCTCATCGATACTCCAGGCTTTGATGACACCAACAGAAGCGACACACAGGTCCTCACCGAGATCGCTAGATGGCTCGGAGATTCGTATCGAAACAAGATTCTGCTGCACGGCATTATATATCTTCACCGCATCACTGATGTTCGCATGTCTGGTGCGGCAAAGGGGAATCTTCTTATGTTCAGGCGGCTGTGCGGCGACGACTATTTAAAGAAAGTGACGCTCGTTACGACCATGTGGGACAAGGTTTCGGATTCCGTCGGTGCTGGTAGGGAGCGTGAGCTGAAGGAAACACCCGAATTTTTGGGCAAGATGATAAGTAGGGGTAGCATTTGCTGTCGCTACTATAACAACGCAGAGTCGGGCAGGGACATAATCCACAAGCTCGTCAATCACGGTCGCCCAATAGCGACAGGAATCCAGAGGGAGCTCGTCGACGAGAGCCGAGAACTTGGGCAGACGGCTGCCGGGCAAGAGGTTGAGGGTGAGCTGGGCAAAGCGCGGCAGAAGTGGACGGCGGAGAAGCGGAGAATTGAAAAGGATATGAAGGAATCAAAGCGCCAGCACGACCGCGAGGCCGAGAAGATGCTGCGTGAGGAGCGTGACAGATACGCGGATGTAATGAAGAAGATTGAGGAGGATAGCGAAGCGCTACGAGCAACGATGGAGAATCTGCTCGCGCAGCGCAATGAGCGTGAGGTCAAAATGAAGGATGAGATGAAACAGCAGCGAGAAGCTCACAAAGATGAGTTGAAGCGACTGAAGAAGAAGCAGCGGGAGCTGGAGCGGCAGACTGCCGAGCTGAAGAGCCAGCAAGTACGCAACGAAGAGGCACGACAGAATGAAATTCCCAAACAGCAAAGAGCCGAGCAAACGCAGACAGTACAGGCAGCGCAGTCTACCTCAAGACCAACTGGAATATATTCAAAATACTGCCTTGCAATTGTCGGGACAGTCTATGCTTTTACCGGACAATCTAGAAACAAGCGGTAAGCAAGACTATTCGCTCTCTGATGCGAGGCTGACGATTCTGCACAGAAGTCACGAATTCCCGGTCAACAAGATGGACTCTGGCTATTTGGATGCCTGCACGTTTGGAGACGACGGGGAATGGGTCGCACGGTACACGGATAAGCAGTGGTGTAAGAAAGCACTCTTGCAGCAATTTGTTGAATGCCCGCTCACAATCACAACTAGCTAAATCCGCCGGATTGACGAGTTCATACCGGTATCTCGGCTCAAAGATTGAGGACAGGGGACAGGATAACCTCGAGTTCTGCGTCCTCGGCCGTCAAGGAAGACACTTTGCACGATGGCTCAACGGCTCATCTTGCTGGCAGGCTTCGAATGATGCATTGAGTGCCAAGATCAAAGAGCACGGCAGCGGTATCCGCGCCATGTCATTTGGATACGACGACACTTATTTGCTTTCACACGGGACGGGGCAGCCTCGCTGTGTGATGGGCTGGGCGCACGATCTCAAAGGCCACTATCCTCAGCTGTCTTCGTGGCTCGAGGAGGAGCGGTCTGTCAGCATCGTGGTAAGTGAGAAGCCGCGCGCGTGGTGTTGCTGCGTAGAGTTCTGACAGCATGAACAGGCCGTTGCCCTCGATTCTTACACTCCGGGCAACTTTGCCGTTGTCTTTTACCGCGACAATGAGAATACTGGTACATGTTATCTTCGTTGGTCTTGGTCAGACAGTACGGTTGGTAAAGCGATTCGCAGCTGGTGGAACTCGGAATGTGAAGCTTGAGAAGGCACATGGCGCGATCCTGAATGGGAGTGTTCGAAGTATGGGCAGAGCATTACGCAAGAGTCTGTTGCGGGACATGCCTTGGTGGCTGTGAAGGATTTAATGTATGAGGGAGATCACTTGTTCACCTGCTGCGTAAATTGACGCGGTTAACTTGTGCAAAGATTCATTGAACTGTACAATGGAAAATAAGGAGAAGAAATACTGTGAAGATTTACACTGTGGCTACAGCTTGTATCTATTTTATCAGGAACCGTGCTGCGGCCAGTACTTGTGCGGTGAGAGGGAGTGGCACAAGTACACGTATGCTTGCGTATTTCCAAGAAAGATAAAAATGCCCGACATAGTGAAAGTAGCAAACTAGACTTGGCACTTTATCAATCAGACATATTGATTGCCTGGTCGCATATTTTGGTGACCTCTAGTGTAAATACTCCTCATTCAGTCGCCGACCGACCAGCTGCACTGAAACCGGACACTCCGCCATGCTCTCCGGCGGATCGAACCAGCGTCAGAATAAACTCCTGCAAAGTATAGCTGGCTTACCTACAAACTTTCCAGATTGTTTCCTCGAGGTCATTTCGTGTTTTATAATCCGGTTTTACGTCTGTGGTGGGACAGACGTGTGTGACTGGGATGGTCGTCGCGCAGTAGTCAAGTACATTCCACATGCTGGTGTAATTGTCGTAACAGAATTCGTGTCTACAATACTTACTAGTCAGTATTCCTCGAACTATTCAATCCGCGAAATATTGGCGACTTACCGCCCGCACGCTGGCCATGGTGAGGTAGGCATGAGCAGAGCGTCCACTTCCCGTCCCGTCCCCGTCCTCGACCGTGTTTCCGCCCAGGCTGTCAACATGCGCTTGAAAAATCTGGTGCGTTTATCCTGGACCTCCCAGAGCTGGGAAACGGTGGTGACGCCCTCGAATGGGTCTTCAGATCGTTCTCCGCCTGGTGCTTGGCGGCTATTCGCCAGCCGGGCGAGCCCCTCGTAGCCTCTTGGCCACGGTTCCTGCGTCTGGCTTAGGATGCTGTGTAATTCTTCAGCCGTGGCCGTCCGGTACAGTGCGGGCTTTAAGCCATCTAAATGCAGCGGATCATCACTACCGAACATGATCAGCATCGCGCCTAAAAGGAGTTGTTGTGACAGAACCAATGCAGAACTCAATGACGCTGTGTCCCGCCTTCTCCAAAGCCTCTTTGGTCTGAAGAAGCGCTCGGGTCACCGGTGGAAGTAGCTTGACAATCCCATCATCGAGTAGTGAGCCTGTGCCGTGTCAGTTCAAGATGCTTTGCCGCCCTGTACCGCTGAAGCTGGGGAAGACCGACCAATACATACATGCGCATTTTCAACACCATTAGTTAGGCCGTTCGTTCCGTTTCAAACGTGTGGCTTGTCAAGCTGTTTCCCGATTAGTAGGATCCTATAACCGTTTGAACAGTTAGAAGCCTTTCGAGCGTTGTGCGCGGCCCCCTGCACGGACTGCCCGTCTCTCTCAAAGACTGCTTCAGGGAGAAAATAGAAGAGATTAAAGAAAGATTATTAGACTTTAATACTTTTAACTTAAAGGCTCTATAAGAGAAAATTATAGTAGAATAATAAGAGGAATACTATAAAATTCTAACTAAAAGAGACACTATTACTACTACTATTTTAAAGGATAAAAATAATACTAAGAATACTAATAATAATAATAGTAAGTATTTTAAGTATTAATTTAATACTATTATTAATAATAATAATAATAATAATAGTTTAATAGAGTAAATTAAAGAGCTTTTAGTAGAAGAATAAGAATATAGAGGCTATAGAGACTATAAAGATAAAAGTAAAGAGTAAAAAGTAAGGTAATTAAAGAAGTAAAAAGTAGTAATAACCTTATACTTTTATTAGTATAGTATTATAAAAGAAGGTTTAATAGTTAATATAAATTTATTCTTATTAGAAATAATATAAGTAGAAAATATATTCTTATAACTCTAATTCTTCTAGTTTTAATAAATATTATAGTTTAATTTAATTCTTATTAATAATCTATTAAAAAGATTATATCTTCTAGGCTACTATACTAGTCCTATATTACTCTAGTTTATTACTATTATAAATTATATTATTTAAAAATAAGTCTAATTAAATATCTATTATTATATACTTTATCCTCTCTTATATATTAATAAAGACTTCTTTTAAGACTCTAACTTTTATACTTTATATTACTATTTCTTTTAATTTAATATACTTATAAATAGCCTTACTAAGTAGTATTAAAGCTAATAATTTTAGTATACTTTCTAATATTTTCTAATATTTTACTAGTAGTGTATATAATAAAGATCTTACTAGTATTAAGCTTAAAGGCTTATTTAATAGTATATTATTGCTTTTATTTAGTATAATAGAAGGGTTAGAATTAGTATATAATATATATAATCCTACTGTATTATTAATACTAACTATAGTTATTCTAGTAGACTAAGTGTTAGACTATATCTATTAAAGACTATTAGGATCTAGGATACTAAATAGCTTTAAAACCCTACTATACACTAGTATAAAGCCTAGTATAATAGTAGCTTATTCCTAATCTATAGTTAGTCTACTTCTTAAATAGAGAGTTAGTTTAAATATATAAGTATATATAAGTAGTTATTATAGTATAAGTTATATTAGGAGATATCTCCTAATAGTAGAACTATTACTTAGATTAATTAGTAGAGATTTAGTCTAACTATTTACTAGAAATCCCCTTCTTTATATATCTATTTAATCCTCTACTATATTCTTAGGATTACTCTAGATTACTAGTAATCCCTATAATCCTAGTAC
Organism: Cordyceps fumosorosea ARSEF 2679; assembly: GCF_001636725.1. NCBI lineage: Eukaryota > Fungi > Ascomycota > Sordariomycetes > Hypocreales > Cordycipitaceae > Cordyceps > Cordyceps fumosorosea. The sequence continues at coordinate 33,873 of NW_017387370.1, read as the reverse complement.
TTATAGGATTACTATTAGCTTATTATAATACTTAGTAATCTAGTTATATAATTTTATATTCTAACTAAACGACTTATAGGTTCCTACTTAGTTACTTCCTTAGGCCGCCTCCTAGTTACTTTATATATATTCTTAATTTATAATATTATTCTCCTCCCCTATTAGTCTTATCTTTAAGGCTACTCTATTAAGTCTCCTTTTTCTTTATTATATAGGTTTATTTTCTTCTTCTATATTATTATACTTTACTATATTTAATTATATCTCTAAGCCCTACTTTTTAAAAGTTAAATAGTGTTTTAAACTTACTACTATTATTAAAGAATTTAGTATTAAAGTTATACTTTATTCTTTTATTATTCTTAGAAACTCCTTTATAAAATAATTAACTTTAATAATTTTATTAGTAAATTTATTAAAAGTATTAAGTTAATTATCCTTTATAATTTTATCTTTTATATCCTCTTATAGAGTATTATAAAGTAGCTCTATTATACTATTATTATCCTATATAAAATAGTTTAAAATATACTTAAATTCCCTTATAAAGTATTAAGTAAATCTAGTCTATTTAAAGACTTTAAGTTTATATATAGTAGTATATATTTTATTTAAGTCTTTAAAAGTAATTTAAAGTAGTTCTTTAAAGTATTTATATTATTTAAAGGTTTATATAGTTTTATCCTTAGGTTCTTTATTATTAAAGTAGTCTTTAAGAGTTAACTCTTACTACTCTTTTATTTTTTCTATAAGGAGGTTTTTAATATAAAGTATTTATACTATAAGGTTAATAATAGAAGTATTTATATATAAATAGACTTTTACTTAGGTTAAGAAGTTCTAAATATCTCCTTTAGTTCTATTAAATAAGTTAGGTTTAAAGAACTTAAGTAAAATAAAAGTTCTATTATTAGTATTCTTTATAGTCTAGATTTAAATAGTAAGTATATTAATCTATTATCTTATTTATACTATAGTGTTATTTAAATTAGTTATTATACTATTAGTAGTAAATATTATAAAGGTTAATTATTTATAATTTTAAAAGTAACTTACTAAATAGGACTAATTAAAATATAATAGTAGTTTATTCTTAATCTATAGTTAGTCTACTTCTTAAGTAAAGAGTTAGTTTAAATATATAAGTATATATAAGTAGTTATTCTAATATAAGTTATATTAGGAGATATCTTCTAATAGTAGAACTATTATTTAAATTAATTAATAAAGATCTAGTCTAGTTATTTATTAGAAATCCCTTTCTTTATATATCTATCCTATCCTCTACTATATTCTTAGGATTACTCTAGATTACTAGTAATCCTTATAATCCTAGTACTTATAGGATTATTACTATTTTACTATAATCCTTAGTAATCTAGTTATATAACCTTATATTCTAATTAGACGACTTATAGGTTCTTACCTAGTTGCTTCCTTAGGCCGCCTCCTAGTTGCTTTATATATTCTTAATTTATAATACTTAGAAGAGTACTCTAATACTCTACTATTACTAATACTCTTAATATCTCTTTACTATATAATATACTACTATAAATAGAGATACTTTTATATACTCTATAGACACTATATAATTCTAAGTCTTTTTATTAAAGCTTCTATATATTAAATCTTATATTAAAATATATAGTTTAGAATTTAATAATTATTAAACTAAATACTAGTGTATATATATAGTACTACTTAGTAATAAATTCACTATTAATAATAATACTATTAATATACTATATAAAGGCTTTAATATACTCTCCTAACTAGTAGGTCTAAGTAAGAGAGTCTAAACTTTATTAGGAATTATTAGTTAATAAAAGGGAATAACTACTAACTCTCTCTTTTAATATAAGATCTTTAAAGTTAAGTAGTAGCTAGAACTGTTCTGGTTTAACTAATTGGGTAATTAGTGGTCCGTATCTGTTGACACGTTCTCACTGTCAAAGCTCGGGCCACCTTGGGTGGGGCCACACCAAAAATCAGGAATGCCTAGGCTCCCGATGTCAATGACAACGGCTGCGAATAATGCCTAGGCTATTAGTCTAGCTAGACTATAGCCTAAGCTCTTATATAGCCCCCCTATTATAGTTATAGAAAACCCCTCTATAGTGCCCCTTAGCTATTATAATATTACCCTCTATTAATTATTTTATCTAGAGTCTCTTTTATAATAGCCTTATCTTTATTACTTATTTCCTTAGTACACTACTATAGAGGGTGTTCTTTTAGGTTAGTAGTAGTTTATTATTTATTCCTTCTAATATAGGTATTATATTAGTATATACTTAATAGTCTTTTTTTAATCCTAAAGAGGGTACTACTTTATAGATAGCTCTTTATTAGGAGGTTATAAAAGTAAGCTATAAGTAAAGTATTAGCCCCCCCCCTTTATTAATACTTAATATTATTTTATCTCCTTTTAAAATTCCCTCCCTTTTAAACCTTTTCCTCTTATTATTATTCCTTTAGTAAGTAACTTTATTATATTTCTATTTATACTTACTCTTAATTATTACTTACTATTCTTTATTTATATTCTAAATCCTTTCTAACTTTAAATAATCTATATTATAATAGATACTACTACTATACTACTACTACCTCCCTCTTCTAAGGGTAATAATAAAGTTAGACTAAAAGACTATAAGGGCCTATATTATACTTAAAGTAGTATCCTATTATAGAGTGACTTTAATAATAAATAGTAGGACTTTATTAAAGAGGTCTAGTTTCTTTACTTTAACTATCTTTTATTAATAAAGATATACTTTACTTTATAATATAAAATAACTACTAATAGTAATTATACTTAGTACTCTATATATAAGAAGCCCTATAATAGATATTTATACTTTTTTACTATAAGCCTACTTTTATATTAACTTATTTACTATACTACTTTTCTTATTACTAACTAGAAGGTAATTAAAGTTACTATAGTAGGTAAAATAAGTAAGTTAGACTTAAAAAAAGTAAAGTCTACTCTTACTATAGTATTAGTACTCACCTAGCTTTATAATATTATAGTCTACCTTAAGGCTAACCTACTCTATACTAATATTATTAAAGTACTTACTACCCTTACTCTTACTACTACTTAGGATACTAAGTCTACTATATTAACCCTAGTTAGTACTTAAAATACTATTATCTTTAGGGGTAGTAGTAGCTATTATAGTACTAACTAGGACCTTATATTAATAGTGTCCTCCTTTAACTTAACTCTATCTAGGATCTATAGTAAGATCTAAGCTCTTAATATAAGTGCCCTTACTATTACTACTATACTTTACTAATAGTATTCTAGACTAACTACTAGGCTAAGGCTAATTACTACTATAAGCTTAATATAACTATAGCTACTTTTAACACCTATCTTCTTAAGAGTATAATAGCCCTTATAATAAGCTAGTAAATATTATATTAGGCCCTTAAGGCCCTTAAGCCTAAGTTACACTCCTCCTATAATAACTATACTTATAATAATAACTATTTATATTACTACTACTTTAATTAGTAATCCTATTAGTATAGACACTATAGGCACTATAAGTAATTATACACTTTAATATATTAGGATATCTTTTCTTAAGCTTATAGTTAATATAAGTACTCACTTTACTATTATAAGTAGGAGTTTAGGTTATAAGTCTCTAATATAGAGTTAATTTCCTCTAATAATAGTACCTCCTCCTCTAATAGACTACTATAAGTTTATTATTTCTATTATCTAGTATACTTATATTAATATTATCTTTTTTATATTTTATTTTTATTTTTCCCTTAATCCTCTAGTGTAGGGTTTTATAGTGTTAGGGAGTTTTTATATTTTTATATATTCTTTTTTAATAAGTAGTTTTATAAGTATAGACTATATATACTAAGGTTCTAAAGTATAGCCTTATTAATACTATAAGTCTATTAAAGAGCCTCTATTATAATAAATAAATTCTTTTTATATACTATTATCTTACTATTCTTTTATTAATATCCTATATTACTATTAGTTCTAATTACACTTCTTTTATAAGTGTGTCTCCTATAGTCTTATATTATAGTGTGTATCTCCTTACTCTATTTTAAACTTATAAAACACTATAGTACCTTATAGTATATTAAAGGGTTCTTATATAAGGTTATAATACCCTTACTATTTTACTAATACTTTATATCTACCTCCCTTTCCTTATATATTTTATACTTAAAGGACTATTAATACTTTAAACTCCTCCTTTAGGCTATTATTATCCTTATTATTAATAAGTTATAGTTTAAGTACTTAATCCTCTTATAATTAGGATAGAAGGGGGTTATTTTATACTCTCTTAACTAGATCTATATAGAAGGTATTATAGAGGTCCTTTAGTATATTAAGTATTATATTTAATAGTAATAGTATTATTATTATTATATATTTTATTTAAACCTAGTTAAGCTTCTTTAATAGTCTTAAGGTTATAATATTATAGAGTAAAAGCTATACTTTATCCTTAATTTAGTACTAGTTAGTTAAATACTATAAATAGTCTACTACTTCTTTTATATATTATTATATATAAGTAATACTAACTTAGGCTAATTTAATACTATTATAAATATAGTTAAAGAATACTTTAGTCCTTATTACTAGTGTTTTCTTTTAGTATAGTATAGTGTTTTTTAGCTTTTTCTAGACTATCTTTAGTTAGAACCTATATAGTAGTATATTTAGATTATAATCTATAACTAAAGAATCTTAGTTATTAAAGGCTATTTATACTATTAGTAGTTATTTAGACTAATTATACTAAGAGTATAAAATAAACACTTATAGTACTATTTAGACTTCCTAGTTTATTTACTTAGTACTCTTATCTATCTATAAGTAAAATACTATTAAAAGTATTTACTTAGTACTTATTAGTAAGTATATTATATACTAGAATAATCTTACTTAATCTAAGCCTTAGTTACTTATAATTACTATAGGGAAGCTAAAGTACTACTATTAGTAGTAAAAGAACTAGTGTATATAAGCCTCTACTATTATAGATATTATTATCTCTAGTTAGATATACTTTAATAAATAGTCTATTATTACTATTAAGTACTATAGTTTATCTTTAGTTTAGGCTAGGAGATTTATTATAAAGTCTACTAAAATCTATTATTAGTACTTATTATCTACTAGTATTAAATATAATAGACCCTACTATTAGTATTAGAATATATATACTTTATAATATAAGTAATTATATATATACTATACTATATCTTAGGATATCCTTAACTAATAGAAGTTATATACTAGTATTATAAATATTATATTCTATCCTAAGTAGACTACTATTAGTAATATATAGATATCCTTAATTAAATAAGTTATTAAGAGTTCTTAGGATAGGATCTATAGGCGCCCTTAGTACTAGAGATTTTATAATAGTAATAGTAAGTAATCCCCTACTTATTCCTTTAATATAACCTTAGTAGAGAATTATCTAACCCCCTCCTATATATTCTATATCTTTACTATATATAATAAGTTAGTTATTAAGGCCTCCTACTATAATACATTTAGCTCTTTATTTTAGAATAGTATTAATAGTATTTTATACTAGGTTATAAAGCTAATAACTATAATATTAACTAGCTAGACTATTATATAAGGGGGGTTTTATAGTTAGTTACTATATATCTTCTACTAGCTTAATATATCTAACTATTAAGTAAGGGGGCTTAAGTAGTAGTATAAATAGTAGTAAAACTATGAAAGAAACTTAGTCTAATATACTTATTATTTAGAAAAGAAGTAGGGTTTTATAAAGTATTCTAGGTTTTTATAGTCTATTAATATTATAAAAGGGGAAAGTTAACCCTAGAGTTCTACTATTTAGGCTTTAAAGTAGACTACTATTATAAAGAGCTCTTTATTATAAATAGTATAATTCTATTCTATAGTGGATAGTTTTATTAAGTAATAGACTATTAAGTATAATATACTATCCTTATCTATTTATAATAAATAGCCTCTTAGGCCCACCCTAGAGTAGTCTATCTTAACTATTAATTCTCTCCTAGGGTCCTAAAGGGTTAAATATAGCTCTAAAAGGAAGAGTGTCTTAAGTTATTAAAAGGTAGATTCTTCTACTTCTCTCTATATAAACTATACTCTCTTCTATATAAGTTATATAAAAGGGGCTACTACTATAGAGAATTAAAGGATAAACTTATAGTAGAAGTTTATAAATCCTAAGAAGCTTTATATATTTATAAGTTATATTAGAGACTCTTAATTCTATATTATAACTACTTTACTTAAGTCTAGTTTTAAGGACTTACTTACTATAATAATAAACCCTAGGTATTTTACTATTTAAATAGAGAACTTATACTTATTAATATTAATATAGAACCTAGTTTTCTCTAAGTAGTATAGGACTAATTTTACTTTTACTTTATAGTCTACTCTATTACTAGAGCTATATATTAGGATATTATTAAAATATACTATTATAAAATTATCTAGAGTATCCTTTAGTATACTATTAATATATCTTTAAAAGCTTACTAAGGCCTTAGAAAGTTTAAATAAGTATATAAACTACTTAAATAAACTAAAGTAAGTATAAAACACTATATATTTCTCTTACTTTAGTTTTATTTAAAGTTTATAGAAAGCTAAGTAGATATTAACCTTTATATACTATTTTACTATTAAGAGAGTATAGAGTATCTCCTTTATTAATAGTAGGGGGTATTAGTTATCTTCTATAATAGTATTTAAAGCTCTATAGTCTATATAAAACCACTAGCCACCTACTAGCTTCTTAATAAAGAGAACTAGTACTATAGTAAGGGAGGAGCTAGCTTATATCCACTCTTTATTAAATAAACTAGTAAGCTATTAATATACTTCTAGTAGTTAGTTATAGGATATCTAGTATAGCCTCCTATAAGGGAGCTTTTCTAGTGTACTATTTAAATATATTTTAAGCTTTATATTATAATTAAACCCTAACTATATTAGGGGTAGACTAGTTATTTTTTTCTCTATAAAGAGGTCTTTAAACTTATTATACTATTCTAAGAGATACTATTCTTTTACTAGAGTATAATATAGTATAGTATTAATCTTATATAGGTTTATTATTATTACTTTTACTTTAATACTAGTTATATAGAATTTATTTTTTAATACTTTATAAAATCTCTTCTTTATAAGTAGAGTAAAGTATAGTATTAGACTATATTACTACTATATATAAATATACTAATTAGGCTTATTCTTTAGATAGAGATATCCTACCTCTATATTAATAATTAAGTAGTATTATTATAACTAAAGTAGCCTTAAGATTACTAAGTAGGAGAGGGCTAAGATAATATAGAGTAGTATAAAGAACTATTAACTATCTATATTAATATGTGTTTATACTACCTCTACTATAGTAAAGAGTAGTATATCCCTTACTATAAAGTGGATCTATTTTAGTAAAAGGAGGGTAACTTATTATAGTTATAATAAGTCTATTAATCCTTCTTATATTACTCTATAGTACTTATAACTAGTATTAATTAATATATCTAAGGGGGTAGATATATTAATAATACTTAGTACTAAAAATAGTTTTATATTTATATATTTTCTTATTTATTTTTATACTTAGCTCTCTTCCCCCTCTTTATTATTTAACTTCTATATTATAAATATTATTATATTACCTAAAGAGAGTTACTTCCCTAGATATTACTATTTTCTATCTCTAAGTTACTACTTTAGTTAGTAATTACTATAACCTAAGATTATTATATATTTAGTTATCTTACTAAGAGTAAGTAGTATTTTATAATATAATATCTATCTTAACTATACTAAAGGTAGGCCCTTAATTCTCTTTAAGAGTATAATACTAACTTAGATACTTAGGGCGCCCTCTCCTACTCCCCTAACTAGTACTATAGCCCTTTTATAGAGGCCCCTAGATAAGTATAGAATATACTAATTCCTATTATTACTATATCCTTATTAGTATTAACTTAGTATTAGGTTAGTAGTTTACTAGTTTATAATTAATAATTCTCTTTAATCTAAAAGGATTCTAAGTTTATAGAGATTATTTAAATATCTTATACTATTATATTATAATCTATCTAAAAGATCTACTTACTAATAATTAAACTCCTTATAGTATTAGAAAGGGTAAACTAAAGCTTATCTAGTTTAACTTTATTTACTTATACTAGCCCTCCTACTATTATTAATTCTTATTTAAAGTGTATATAGTAGTAAAAGAAAGACTCCTTTTCTTACTATTTTATTAAACTAAGATATATTATTACTAGCTCTTAGTAATAAGGGTTATTAAATACTATTTTAAAATAACTTAAGAATATATAAAAGTCTAATTCCCCTTAGTAGCCTCTTACTTTAAAGTAGACTATAACCTTTTACTATATAATTAGACTAAGGCTTAACTATATATATATAAACTAGGCTTATAGTAGACTAATAAAAGCCTTATTAATTTCTAGTTTATACTCTATTACTTACTTCTAACCTATAAAGGTTTTTATATCTCTATTAAATTTTTTACTCTATAGGAGGGGCTTTTATTAAATAACTATATAAGTTAATACTAGTTTAATACTAATAGTCACCTATAAGGGCGACTATATATATTCGCCCTAGCCTTAGGAGTTAGTTAGTAGGAGTTACTTTTAGAGAAGCTATATTTCTATTTATAGTTTATTATTTTATTTAAGTAAGGTTTAATTTAATAATACTAACTTAATATAGTCTATTAGAGTGTCTTAAGAAGACTACTCTACTTCTATTATAGTAACTAAAAAAAACTAAGAAGAGATTTAATTATTAAGGACTAGTTTTATAGCTACTATAAGTAGGTATTAATATAAGGTTAAATTAAATCTCTTATAGAGGAAGAGGTAGGGAGGTTATAAAAGTGGCTACTATATATAAGGGGGAGTCCCCCCCCCCTTATTAGCCCTATACCTTAGGCTACTAGGCTATTAGTCTAGCTAGACTATAGTCTAAGCTCTTATAGCTAGCTACTACTACTATAAGAATCTTATATTAAAGCCTATAAATCTATAGTCTCTAGAAGCCTTTAAAACACTTAAAAATATATATATTTAATTAAGTAAAATATATTAATATATCCCTACTAATTATAGTCTTAGGCTATAAAATTTATATAAATTATATTATTATTAAAAAAGGTACTTTTAAAGTTAATTTTAGTAGTATATATACCTATAAGCACCCTACTAAGGTTTTTCTATAGACTATAATAAGATATAAGATAACTTAGAATTATACTCTTAAGGTGTTTATTCTCTTTTAGACAGGTTTATTAACTTAGTAATATAAAATATAGTGTAGAGCTCTAGCCTAGTTAGTTTTGTCTTAATACTCCTATAGTATAAACTAGGGTAAGTAAGTAGCCTAATTTTTATAAGCTTAAGTATTAGTATACTGTGTTATTTATTATAGTCTTATTACTAGTGTATTATAGTTATATCCCCCCCTTCTCTCTTTTTCTTTTCTTTCTATTTTTTTATAGTTAGAGAAGATTATATTAAAAACCCTAGAGACATTATCTCTAGTCTATTTAATAGCCTTTATCCTTCCTAATAAAGATAATAATTTATATATTCTTTCTTTTTTTCTTTTTAATTTTTATAAGTTCTTATTTAACTATAAAGCCCTAATTATATTAAAAATACCCTATTGTATTATAGTATATAATATCTTTTATTATAAATTAAAATAAACTATAAATATTAATATTATTAACTACTTTAGACTTTCTTAATATAGAATAAGTTAAAAAGAGCCTTTTAGAGGGACTTAATATTCTAATAAAGAGTCTTATAACCTTTTTATTATTATTATACTATTATTCTTACCCCTAATAGTACTTATTTATTCTTAAATCTCTTAGTCTTACTTATATTCTAAGTCTTAACTTAGGTTATACTACTCTATAGTGTTTTTCTCTAACTATATTACTTTTAATAATAAAACTATTACTTAGATTAATTAATAAAAATCTAGGCTAACTATTAACTAAAAATCCACTTTATATATTTATTTCTCTTTTTATTTTATTCTTAACTTCTAATTAATCTATTTAATCCTTTAGTTTAAATTCAACTAAGTCTATTTAACTAGTATTCCTAAATTAGTTTAATCCCTCCTAATCTAATTATATAACCTTATTTCTCTTTTTTATATAAACTATATAGTGACTTATTATCCCTCCTATATTCTAGGCTTTCCTATAGCTCTATAATAAACTATCTATATAGGCTTTAATATTTATTTTACTATTTCTTATAAAATTATAAGTATAATTATTATATAATAACTTATACTTTATAGTATATAAGTTAATTATCTATTTATATAAATAGTAGTAACTTAGCTAATGTACGACTGTACAACTCACCCATAGGCTACTAGAGGTCGCTACTCTAAGCGGCCGTTGCGTTGCGACCGAACCCGTTCCCGCTCCTGGGCTTTGTCTCTTGCGGTTTAGAAAAAGTCGGATATATATAAAAAAAAATAAACGGCATAAAATCTACGACGGCTCCGACAATACTTGATAGCGTCTGTCTGCCGTGCCAGCGTTTGGCTGATTAGCTCTCGTCGCTTCGGCAGCCACTCTACGTCATATTCAGACTCCAACAGGAATATCCGAAAGTACTATGAAGATATACCAGGCTCATACAGTGCTGTAATCCTGACTTGGGGACGAAACAAACTAGTAGTGATATTCTACTACAAAGCTCGTACCCAATACCCCTGAGTTTCCCCCACGAGCTCATGTTGCGTTGACTCATCCACGAGTCTTTAGAGCTTTCTTTTGTTTCTCCCTTGAATGCAAGAAGGATGTAAACGAGATAAAAGGACAGTGCCTGCCATGCTTGTAATTCATTCGACAGCCCATCGCACTGGAATCAAGGACCGGCTTCACCCAGGACGCGTTTTGAGACGGCTCCGATAACGGCAGTGCCCGTAATGAGACAGCCTATAGGCTAGCCTTGAATTACGCTGAGGTTGCTCAGAGGCATTGGTGTCCGCCACCAAACCGATGTCGCTGAGTTGGCCCGTGCTGTGACAAGTAGTGTGACTGGCGGTGTCGCTGTCGATGGAACCCGCAGATATTGCTGGTGAACTGGGTCCAGCACCAGACTGTGAGCTGAAGACAGAAGCCATAGATAGTGCTGGCGGACCAGACCCAAAGCCAGCCTGTGGCTTCGGGCGTCGAATGTTTAGTACGGGACCTATGAACTCGAGGGACAGCTTAAGCATGTGATTTGCGATGCATTCATTCACTTGGCGCATTGCAGCCACATCGACGGACACGGTATCTGTTGACGCCTGTTCGTTCTGCTTGTCATTTGAATTGGATGCCGTCTCTGACTCCGTCTCTGGATCGATCGAGTAGTGGTTTCCACAAATTGGCCAAGTGTTTGTTTCTCGGTAACAGGGTAGGCCATATAAGCGAGCCATCTTCAACGTCTGATCATCATATTCCTTACCGTGATGATTGTGCAGATGATGGGTCAAGTCTGCAGCTATTGGCTTAGCAGACTCGAACTCGGCCAGCGAGATACGTCTACACTCTGGGCAGGTCCAATGTAGATTTCTTTGTAACCGGCTGACCCAGTCGTGGAAACGGTAACCCTGCATGTCGGCCTTCCACTGTTGAGCAGTCTCGAAACAGCTTAAAAATACCTGAATACTGACTGCCCCGGTTTCCTTTCTAGGAGAGGAACCTGAGCAGCGCTGTTCTAACCTGAGCCTCACTGAGCCCTCCGCCAAATTGCATCCCGAGCCAGCACCCTCGCTCCCCTGATCAAAACTGAGCCATCCGCCTGAGCTGCTCTGATTTCTCCTGCCCCAGCCCTAAGACTGGATAGATACACACCTCCCCTCACGCTCAAATGACAGTAGTTAAGGCTGTGAAGGAACCTCGGGGGGTATACTAACAAGCACTTGCTTATAAGTGCGTATGCACACCCTTTTATCACTTCCTACTCTAGTGAAACCAGGGATGCCTAATTTCTTTTATCTTCTAATTGAATGTTTTACTAAGCAAAGTTTTATGTATAAAGCAGAATAGATTAAGCGTTCTCTTCTTTCTGCGTAACTCGTTGTTATGTCGAGGAAAGAGGGAAGTCATCTCCTATCGCTATTTACATGTAAAAAAAAACTACTTGAAGTCCAACGCAAATGTTCATAGCTGTATACATATTCATAACTTGCTATTAGCCGCACCAGCAAAGGTTACTGGCAAACTATGGCATAGGTAGAAGGCATAGGAATAAACTTCCAGATACTTAGTTACTCACCTCCTCCAGGATTTGCATGCCAACAAGTCAGCCTATCGTTCTGCCTTAGCATTCCATGTCACCTAACCCTCTCAAACTGTATCATTGCTTTACAGTGGTCAGATTCTGCTTTTCTATGCCGTCATCATTTATTAGCTCTCAGCCACAACAAGACAGGGATTTCTGTATCCATGTCCAGACCCAACCTTAGTTGAGAGAATCAGCAGAAAAGTTCCTATTCAGAATAATGCTTTATATCGACTAAGAGCCAGTTTCTACCTAGTGTATTCATACGTAATAATCGGATCTTATAATCGTTTCCCAGATGGCCAGTTTGTGCTGTCCTTCGTGGCTATAAAGGAATATTATCGCCAGTGTTTCTAATGGGGGCTTCCATCCTGCGTCCACTGCTCTACACTTGCAGATACTATGCACCAGTTAGAGAGTTTGAACGCAGCCGTCGCGTAGCAGGTGGACAATATGAGCAAACGACAGGGTGACTGACTCACAGCCACAAATCCTCATTGATTAATGCATTTTGAGCTGCTGCCGTCGGAAAACCCTCTCGAGAAGGAAAGACGGGCACCAATAAGAAGAGAGTTAATGTAAACCAAGTCCTTCCTAGTTACATGGATTTCTTATCCACTGACAAATCAAGACTCCGAACTCAACACAGCCTCGTAGATCAAATACCCCCAGAGAGCGAGTTAGGACGCATTATTAGCTCTAATGGCTTCATACCAAGCGTCTATGAACATGCTCCTTGTGCTTATTATCGGGAATCAAGACTTCTAGATTAAGAAAATCATCCTCGAGGAGAACCTACGAGAGGACAACATCGAGTGAATGCCGTGCCCTTGTCTGGTGCTGGGAAATAATGTTTTAGAGTAGCCACGGCTTAACTTGTTGTTAAATGCATTTCTATTTATCATAACATATAAATAGTCACGTATGAATAAGTAGCTATAAAAGGACGAGAATATAGTAAAGAATCACTAGAGAAAGACTACTTTTTCTTTAGTGATTAATAAAGTTATTATTAGGAATTCTTTACTATCCTCCAGCTATATTCTAGTAATCTCCTTATAATCTATCCTTCTACCTTCTTCGTACTAGCCGCATTCTTTAACACTGTTTAACCCCTAGGAAAGAGGCGGCAAGGCAGACTGCAGGTTTCCGTGGCATTCTTGCGAGGTCACACGAGTACTTTAGAAGGCTTCATGACGTGGGATATAGTCGGTAAGATCACAAAGACAGTGAGATTATGTGGTCTGCCCTGCCCGGGAGCAACCCCTAGTAGTCTACAGGACGTACATAGATGTCTTCGCCCAGGATCATCGAACCTACCACCGTCGGATCAGTCTCGTGTTTCGTTCCAGGGGTGACTACAGAATGCCTGCGATTCAGAAGAGTTAGCGTCGTGAATGCAAGGCATACAAGCATAACAGGGCCAAGGCAGCAGGCATTTAAGTTCGCAATATCATGATCCTGCACCGCTCTATCGGGGATATCGTCGTATTGCACGCCGCTGTTCACGTTTTCTAGCTCGACAGCTACTTCGAACACTACAAGAAAGGCTGTAGTTCTACAGCTAGCAAGAATGATGGAGTCAAAAGCAAACCTTCGGTGACGAATACATCACAGCTCGGCTCTGTGTGCGCCTTACGCCAGACTTCTCCTTCAAACGAATTCAATTTCGCCTGCAGACAACGAAGCGTCATTTGGCTGGCTGCCTGCGACGGGTGCGATTACATCCGTCTCTCTGCGTTACCTTCATACGCGCAGCGTCATCAACTTAGTCTGCAGGCTGCAAGGCATTTTTCGGCAAGTTGTTTGCGACAGCTGCAGTCGGTTACTCAGTGAGAGACCCTAGAGTGCCTCGCTCTCATGTGTTTTTCGAATATGGCGTCAAGGGTGAGAGCGACGAAACTATAAAAGGTCGGCAGCTACTACTTCCTACCTCATCGCATCCTCACTCTTCATTCGATTGTCCTTCCCTGTTCAAGTACTTTGGACAGAACTAATTGCCATGGTACAAACCATACCCTCAGGGTAAACAGGACGGCCGTCGAAAGCACGAACTATGGCCCCTCCGAGCAGGTGATACAACGCCCAAATCACCAGCTAACCCGTCGGACAAAACAATAGATGCAATTGGTGCTGGTAGGTCAATGGTTGCAGAAGATATCAAGAAACAGCTTAACAAGGTACGCAGAACCTTTAGTGACTCATACCGCCGATGTCGGCCCCATAAAGCTTTCCCATTGACTTCCCTTGAGCTCGACCAGTCACGTGCTCAACAACAAAGCTTTCGAACTTGATCAGCCCCGCCCTGGTTCTCGGCCTTTTCAATCAAGCAACATCATTCGAATTGACTCGCGTCCCTCAGTTTGAACGTCAATTGCTAGAACCACGCGCTCTGCCCTCAATTGGCTCCATCAGTTCCATCGAGCTTGAAATCGCAACGAACTAACAAACGCAACGATCGCGACGAGCGCCGAAAACAAATAGTCCAACATGGCTGAAAAGCAGACGGACGCCCCGGCAACCAATATGCTCTGGGGTGGCAGGTTTACAGGTTCAATTGTCCCCAGACACAAGCTTCAGATCTAGTATACTAACCTTGCGATGCCTAGGTGGGATTGATCCACTGATGCACAAGTATAATGCCTCTATTAGATACGATAAGGCTCTCTATAGAGAGGATATTCTTGGATCGATTGCTTTCGCTAGGGCTAACTCAAAGGTTGGCATTATCACTAAAGATGAATTTAAGATGATTGAGTGTGGTCTGCTTAAAGTCATGGAAGAATGGAAGCAAGGAACCTTCGCTATTATGCCAAATGATGAAGACGTGAGACTCTGGCTAATGCCACTTAACCCTCCAAGGCTAACACAATGAATTAGATTCATACTGCAAATGAGCGTCGATTAGGAGAGGTTATTGGAAAGGACACCGCTGGCAAGCTGCACACAGGTCGCAGCCGCAACGAGCAGGTCGTCTGTGATATGCGCATGTGGCTACGTGACCGCATCCGTGAAATCGACAGCCAACTCGTTGCTTTCCTTCAAGTCCTCACTAAACGCGCTGAGGCTGAAATGTAAGTTTAGCACTGCATCCAGACAAAGCCTCTTGCTGAGTAATATCCCTAGCGACTACCTCATGCCCGGCTACACCCACTTACAACGCGCGCAGCCAGTTCGTTGGGGTCAGTGGCTAATGTCACATGCTGCTTCGTTTAAGCAGGATCTCGAGCGACTGCGCCAGGTCTTTGAAAGGGTCAACCTTAGTCCACTTGGTTGTGGCGCATTAGCTGGTAACGTGTTCGGCATCGATCGAGACGCAATAGCCGCAGAGCTTGGTTTTAGCGGAATTACTCTGAACTCTATGAACACTTCAGGCGACCGTGACTTTATCATCGAGTTCCTGACCTGGAACTCGATATTTACTAGCCATATCAGCAGGTGGGCTGAAGATCTCATATTATACTCTACTGCTGAGTTTGGGTTTTGTCGTTTGGCAGATCTATATAGTACCGGCAGCAGGTTCGTTGCATCTATCGCGACTCCCAGACAATCCCACAAGACTCTAATCTACGTCCAGTTTAATGCCGAATAAGAAGAATGCCGACAGTTTAGAACTCTTGCGCGGCAAGTCAGGCCGTGCTTTCGGTCAAATGGCTGGGCTGATGATGGTGAGTTCGAATACAGACATATCAGCTCATGAGTGATCAGGAGCGGATCAAGAGCAGCCACTAACAGATACTTGATAGAGCGTGAAAGGCTTGCCAACTTGCTACAACAAGGATCTTCAGGAGGGGTGGGAACCTATGCTAGATTCAGTCCAAACTGTTTCGGATAGTCTGGGCATCGCTAACGGGGTTATCGCCACCATGATAGTGCGGCCTGATCGGATGTTGGCTGCCCTAGATAAGACAATGCTTGCCACTGATGTCGCGGAGTGGCTAGTGCGAAACGGATGTCCTTTTAGGGAAGCTCATCACATTTCTGGACGCGTTGTTGCATTATCAGAAAATACAGAAACCCCGATGGATAAGCTAACCCTGGAGCAACTGCAAGCCATTGATTCTCGATTCACGGCGGACATTGTACAGGCATTCGAATATGAGTCGAGTGTTGAGGCGAAATCGGCCAGGGGCGGTACTAGTCGATCAGCTGTGTTGCAGCAGATTCAGGAACTCCATGCTATCTTAGATTAGAGGTCTGATGGACTGGTGCAGGTTGATGAGGGTGGAGTAAGGGAATTTGGGATGGACATCGCGAATTGCGCTTCATTCTGTGGAAAGAGATATGTTTTGAGAGGCTAGACAGATCAAAGAAAAGAACACGACAAGATACCTGCTTCAAGAAACTCGAACAAAACATCTGTAGACGAACTGGACATGAGGGGAGATATTCGAGGTGAAGATGCCTTCGTCTATAGCTGAAAGGCATCTTTAAATCGAATCGTCCACGGAATCATCCAATGTATGCTTCTCCTCAAATCTCATTAAGAGATCCCCCGCAGATTTATCGTCTAGGATGTCCTCCAGAGGTTCATCGACTGAGAAATCCTCCCAAATCTCCTCGTCGTCGTCCAAGAGCTCATCGATGCCACTTGGGCTGACCTCGTCATCGTCGGCTTTGCTTAGGGCAATAGCAGGGGTGACCTTTTCGAGAAGGCCAAGCAACTTCTCAACGCCCAATTCCCATGCCATCGCGCCATGATCAGCTGTGCTTTAATGCATGCAACCTTATGCCCACCCCTCATCGACGTTAGATAGTGCTTGTGTAACGACGGCTTCTTGGTTAGACCGTTAGGACATAGAGACCTTAAAAAGATCAAGTAATAGCAGCCGATAAGGCCGAATATCCCTAGAATCCACTATAATCCTTACAGTCCGTGACAGCTTGCTAAATCGGGAGCATTTCCAGTACTCGCAGTTCTGCAGATGCTGATCTCTCTGACTTCAACATGCTCATGTAGCAGCGTCCACAGCACCACCGATCGCATTTCTGCAAGTGAGCGTCTCTCTCTGTCTTCAAGACAACCAGAAGACACGCTCTGCAGGACCAGAACTCTCAAGACTGGATATGTTCATTGTTAGCTGACCGCGGAATCTTTTTGATGCAGTGCGTGCATCTCCACACTGGACAATTCGGCAGGTGCTCGTACCTCTCTGAGGCTTTCATTCTTTGCAAACAAATACCGCACAGCAATTCCTGGCAGATCTTCGAATGCTCGTCTCTTTCTGCAGCCAACAATACTGTTGAGCAGTGCCTGCAGAGCCAATACTCGCAAGCCTCAACATGTTCTTCAATCTTATTCTTGTCGAAGTATTGCCTGCATTTCGTGCACTGTTTCCTCAGTTTCTCGTGTGGACCGCGACAATCCTTGCGATGCTGCTCCATGTCTTTGACTTTGTTGCCGTAAGTACTGCAGCGAAGCACTGGGCATAGAAGCTGATGTGCCGCCAGCTCGCCTTCTAGAACGCGGACATAGCACTTATAGCATGTGCTAAAAGGCCCTGGGCAGGTGTGTGAATCCTTCTCATTCTAGTTGAAGTCTTGCTCGCACACGTCGCATCTCAAATTGGGCCGAAGGTGTAGTATAGTCTATGGCATCATGATTGTGTATACCGTCTGGTCGTTGAACCACCCAGGAGCCATCAATGAAATCAACCTGAATAGTCCAAAAGCAGGGATTATTAATTTTAGCGCCAGCTGAAGTGAGGTCGTCGCGTCGAAAACAACAAAACCTATAGAACATAGGTTTCGCTGGTCGTAGGTTGTTTGAAATTCGGACGATTTGATATCCATTGTGTTGTTGAGCTTGTTTGATAGAATCCTTGGCTGCGAGGTGCGTAGGAAACTCTTTCTCCTTAAGGTGCTGCAGTTCAGGATTTTTATTAGTATCTGCTGTGACCTCAGGTAACAACTCTCTGAATGAGTAGTATTCTCCCGCAGTGCTGTATAGGCAGTTGGCACATGCGCCCTTCGCAATGTCGATCGAAGAATGGTCTTAGCTGATAACACACATCATCCAGCGTCCCTTGCCCCTCTCGCACGATCTGTAGGGTCTAGAAGCAGGGACTCCAACCACCTGGAGTAGGCCACCCGAAAGGTGACGTGAGTAGACCCGGTTTAAAGGAGCTGCGTCATGCTTTTCTTCGAGAGGGTTGTTGTTTCAGGGCGATCTCTTCAAAAGCTTCCCATTTCGCCCTCGTAATACTAGTTGAGAATGGATGATCCTCTTTAGCCAGTCATGTACTAGTCTTGGAGATTGTTGAGGCAATAGGGAACTTGTTCTCTATAGCTGGAGATGTCGTATATAGAAGGTGCCAGGCTGGGGTTTGGTGTCCTACAGTGGTGATTAGTACAGAAACAGGAAGGGTAAATACAAAGGAAGCTTACGTTGGACTGTGGTGGCTAGGAGGCTGTATTGTTCATCATGATTGGAAACTGGACTTCGCCTTGCAGATTCGTCTGCTTCCTATCGTCGCCTTCTTCCTCTTCCACCGTAGAGTCATTGGGTTTTCTAATGTTCTGTAATCTGGCCGATTGCTTTCGAGGACGTCGCTGTGTTTAGTTCAGCATGTTAGCTGTTGTATTGCTTTAAATTGCCTTATTATTACTATACTTATTTTAACTTTAACTAGTTCTTATCCTAGAAAAGCTTAAGTAGCTAAATATTCTTTAATAGAATATTTTATACTTAATAAGTTTAAATATTATAATAATAAATTTATTAATAAAATAAATAAATATTTAAATATTATAAAATATTCTATAATTTTATTAATTATTATTACTAGTACTATATTCTTAATATTTAGTAATAGTTTAATTATAATATTATTATCTATAAATTTATATAGTTATAGTTTATATATTTTAAGTACTATATAGAGAAATACTAAATTATCTACTACTAGAGTATAATAGTAGCTCTTCTCTAATCTATAGTAAATCTATTTCTTAAGAAGTAAGTTAGTTAAAGTATATAATAGAGTATAAATAAATACTATTATAATATAAGTTATATTAGAAAATTACTCTTAATAGTAAAACTATTACTTAGATTAATTAATAAAGATCTAATCTAACTATCTATTAGAAATCCCTTTCTTTATATATTTATTCTATCCTTTACTATATTATTTAGATTACTTAGCTTACTTTATAATCCTAATAATCCTAGATTAATACTAAATTATTATAATCCCTAGTAATCTAGTTATATAATTAGTTCTTTTATTCTTATACTCCTATAAGCGCTCTATAGTTACTTCTTTAGGCCGCCCTACCCTTTATCTATAGTACTTTAGTGTATCTATAATATATTCCTTAGTTAAGTGAGTTTTCTACCTAGTTATATAGAGAATAGCCTTAGTTTAGTTTAGCCGTCTAGTATTATATATATATCTCTTATATAGAATACTATTCTAGAGTAGATAAAGTAATAGATTATATATATAATCTTATAGGAAGTAAAATAAAGATTTAAGTTAGTATAGAATTTATTTTAAACACTTAAAATAATATTCTATAAGTATCTTAGGCTAGTAAGGGATGAAGATAGGATAGACTCTTACCCTTATATTTATAAACAATATATATAGTGTCTATAATATAGTAGAATGCAATAGGAGTGATAAGATTACTGTAGTGGAGTTTTAAAAACTAGATAAGTGACGATAAAGCTGCGTTCTGTACACGATTAACTATGAATAAGGAACGATACGAGCCGACTCTCGACGTCCCTTGCCACGACGTACCAAGCTTACGTAGGGGCTTGTAGTCGTGTAAGGGGTGCTTTTCCTAACCCTAAGTCGAAGGAGAGCCCAGTATTGAAAAGTACCGCGAGGAAATTAAGGCAGAGCGCGACATTTGGCGGCTAATCAGCCACTGGAGGTATGACGATTTCTACGGGGAGCAGGAGAAGCGCGACGCTGTGTACACGGCGCTGGGGGAGGATTTGGCGAGGGAGGCTTCTATGCAACAGGCTCTCCAGACGACCTACCTCAATTTCGCGAACGGTGTGTATGCAGGTAGAAGAATACGGTCCGAGACAGCAAATGGGGAGACTCATTGCTGCCGATTATAATAATACATCACTGGGCCTTGTAGCGTTCCGACACGCGACATCGTTGGACACAGCTCGACTTCCATTGCGAGCCCTACACAAACCATGACGTCTCACACAACCCGGCGGGCATCTATGCTGCGAATTATACTGCCACAAAAAGTACACATCCGTCTCATTTGTCAAGATTTCGCCCATCAGTCTCGTGGCCGGGCCTACGTCCACTGACTGACGAAACACCTCCGTCGACGAGATTCGGATCTGGCCCCAGCCTTGCTCAATCAGCGTATCGATGGAGGTGCCGTAGATGTACTCTTTAAAGTTGGCCCATCGGATAGCCGAAGCACACATGGGACAGCTCTCAGCGTTTGTGTATAAAGACAGCTGGGAGAATGCCAGCAGTGATTCGCTTGCGGTGAGCTTGTAGGGTCCTTGGGGGTCTGTGAGAATGCTGGTACAGTTCTGGATGGCTGCGATTTCGCCTGTAAGACCCTGTTAGTCAGTATAAGCCGAAAATCTAGCATGACCCTCTATGTGAAGAAAAAAAAAAGAAGAGAATGGCTGGAGAATGGAAAGAAGGTTACCGTGCAGTGTCGGGTTCCCGGTATTTGCGTTGGCATTGGCACCGATGCAGATGAGGTCTCCGAGGCCGTCGCCGGTATGTTTCACAATGGCTGTTCCAAACGCAGCGAAGGGACAAGGGCTATCCAAGATGTCCGCAAGCGCCTGGTTTGCTCGCCTCATCCAGTGTGACCGAGTTGTGGGCGCGATACCGTTGACTGCCAGCACGCTGTTGGCTAGGGATGTCTCCAACGAATAATCAGAGGCGTGCGCGTCATGGGCAGATGCTGCAACGGCTATGCTCGCGACTAGTGCGCCAAGAGCAAAGGGTGAGAGGGCCATGTTTGGTTGACCCCGCGATAACAACATGAAGAGAACGAACAGCGTGGCTGCTTGGTTAGGCTGTCCAGGTGGCTTAGTAAATAGGTAAGAAGTTGTGCTGAATATTTAGGGCGTACCAATGGCGGGGTCGATGTTGGTGATGTCTTGCCTAACCTACAGTGAACGAAGTTAGTCTCTAAGGCGGCCATATAAAGAAAAGGCCACGGCGGATAACTCGTAGGTCAGAGCTTAGCACTGAGAACAGATAAAAAGTGCCAATAGTAACTGTACTCGTAGCGCAAGTCCTGCTCACATCCAGCTTTAACGTCAGTCACCCACTTCCGGACCATACCCACATTTAGACCAGCCAACCTCCCCCACTTTAATAATAAACCTTTATTACTAGAACTATGATTTCTCGTATAAAATAAATTGTATTAATATTATTTTTTTCCTACTATATTATTATAAGCTAATATATAAAAAGTAATATTTAAAACGCCCTCTAGGATATAATTAGTAGTATAAGTATATAAAAGACTATAGTTTATTAGTCTATACCTTAGGGAACTATTAATTATTATTTAAATAGTATAGTACTATAGAAATAAGTATTTAAGTTAATATAATAGCTCCTAGCTACTTAAGAATTACACTTTATTTCCTAGATCTTAATTTAAGATTATCTTAGTAACCCTCCTACTTATAAGTAGGTTTAGAAGATTACTTTAAGTCTTTACTATCTTAATAGTAATAATTATAATATTAGAAAGAACTAGTTATAGGGCTTTTTAAAGTGTAACTTAGAGGTTAAAATACTTAGAGGTAAGTACTTTAATTTCTAGTGTCTAAATAGTACTTTAACTTATATAATTTAGAATTTCTTTAAGCTTCTTACTATTAAATAGATTAATAATATCCTCCTTTAGAATTAATATAATATAAATAAAATAGGGCTTATAATAGGGCTTTAAAAGAATAGCCTAGTACTAGGGTTATTATAAAAGAGAATTATACTAAAGAAATAGTCTAGTTAGTACTTTTAGAGTATAATTTTTAAGTGTATCTTAACTATAAAGAAGAAGCTAAATCTACTTATTCTTTTTAATAGAAAGAATATTTAATAATAATAGTTTCTAAATAAATTAATACTATTTAAAAGCTAGTATTTCTAGGCTACTTTAAAAGGCTAGATAAATAATACTATTACTATTTATTAGCTTAAGATAATCTTTATCCTTAAGATAAAACTAATAAGAGTATTTAAATAAAGACTTCTTATTATTAATAGCTATAGTAGCTACTATATAGATAAATTCTTACTTAAATATTATTATTATAATATCTATCTTTTATTCTTACTAGCTTATAGTTCTTATATTCTTTAATCTCTTAATATAACTATTTTTAGTACTATTAAAATAAGCTATAGAAAGGAGTTTAAAAAACGCCTTAATAATAGTAATTCTTTACTAGTTAAAAAGAGAATTTTTCTTAAGTATTATACTATTATAAAAAAGACTAGAATTATAGAAAAGAATATTCATTTAGGCTAATAAATATTAGGATTATAGTTAGTTTATATAATTTATCTATTAATAAGTAAACTACTTCTTTAGCTACTATAAATAATACTAAAAATAATGTCTTTAAGGCTAAAAAACACACTTAATATAGCTCTTTTACTCTATAAAATACCTACTAAAAAAGAAGACTTTTATTATCTATTTTCTAAAAGTATAAAGTATTTAACTAATAAGTGTATAATCTAGCTAATATAATAGAAAATTAAGAAGTAATTTAATATCTAATAAGCCTAAATATCTATTACTAAGAGCTAAATCTAGAAGCTTAAAGCTAAGATAAAGATCCTTAAGCTAAAAAAATAATAAATAGTTAATATAAACCTAAATAAATTATTTATTTAAGTTATAGATATTAAAAATACACACTAATAGCTTAATATATAATTAACTAATAATATTATATATTTAGTTATTAAGCTATCTATAGATTAATTCTCTAGCTTTTAGGCTATTAAGTGATATATTTTATTTATAATCTTAATTTTATTTATATTTATTATAAAGCTTTTTTATAATACTATGTTTTAATGTTAGCTAGTCCACATATGGGTATGGTCTGGAAGTGGGTGACTGACGTTAGTGATGGAGGGCTCTCGATCGACTATATGTGGTCCTAACAATGTCGGGTCAGCACTATAAAGATGCTCACAAAACTAATAGAAACAGAGACAAGTTTAATATAAGCAAACGCTAATCACTTGTGAAGTCTAATTCAAAGCTTATTCTTGTCTTAAATATGTTTGCAATCGTCATAATGTCTCGGCCCGTGCAGCATCCGGCTCGGGAAACGTAGATCCCGGCAACCTAAAGCTACCCGTACAAAATTCGAGTCTTGATTATTACTGCAGGTTGTAACCAGTGGTTAGGATTTTGATATAAGGAGGCCACACCAAGAATCGAAAGGGTATAGCTACCGCGATGGTTTCTCTCCTTTCTGCAGGTAACAAAACGGCTTTCAAAAATGGCATCTTTATCCCACTAGCCACCGAAGCTGGACAAGCTTTGGGGTTCGGTCGACGATGTCGAAACACGCATCATACCTCAGCGATGACGAAATTAGAGAATTTGTCGACTGTTTTGACAACAACGCGGTCGGTGGCCAAGCCCATCGCTCCGAGCTGGAGCAGTGCCTCGAACAGACGCACAGCGAACTCGCCATGCCATCCAAAAAGACATTCGCCGACGACCAAGACGCGCACGTGCGCCGACAAGCATTCCGGGACTTGCTGGGCGAAACTGGGCCTCTCATCCCTCTTGAATACCTTGTCCAACGAATACGAAGCTGGAAGGTCCCGTCTCTGATGCAGGTCCGGAAGCAGGAAAAACGACAAGATGGTGACTTGCAGCGCCGCGGCGTCTTGCGTCTGGCTTACGCTTACTGGGCCGTCCACGGCTACGAGATTGTGTTCCTCGGCTTCGTCGTTGCGACCATCGTGGCGTCTGCGGTTGCGGAATCGGTCAGATACGGTGCGCGTCGGTACACCTCTGCGCCTTTGGGTACGGCCTCGTGGTGGCCAAAGGATGCACGGGAGCGCTGTATCCAACGTTCTTCTTCATGACGTTGAGCATGTCAAGATACTTTGCTACGATTCTGCGAAGATCAGCCTGGATTGCACGTGTCCTGAGTGTGGGCCTATCGAGAAAGTTTCACATTTATATATCGTCCTTGGGCCTCTTACTCGCCACCATACATGCCGCTAGCCACCTAACAGGCACGTTTGTCCAAGGCAGTGATCCTAGCAACGGAGAAGCAGTCACTCGAGTCGTTGCGCAAAAGATACCTGGCCACGACTATATGGATTACATCCGTTCCAGAGCCGGATTCAAGGGCATTGCTGCGCTCAGCCTCTTCTATATTGTCGCGATATTGAGTATCCCGCCTTTCCGTCGCCGTCACTACAATCTATTCTAACTCGGCCATCTTCTATTATACCCGATTCTCGCCTTGATCATGGCACACGGCACTGCTGAATTGCTCCAAGTATCTATCTTTGGCTATCTACTGGCTCTACCGACATTCCTGTTGTTGTTTGAGAGAATATCTCGGATAAGCCTCGGCTTCTACCTCGCCGACGCATCAGTAGAAGTTTTAACCAGCGACACTATAGAGGTGACCGCTGAACTACCGGACTACCGTATATGGGAATACACTGCCGGCCAGTACATCTTGTTGTTGGTGCCGGACATCAGTCTCTTACAGTGGCATCCGTTTACTATTGCGTTTTGCCGCGACAAGATGATTACACTTCATATAAAGACGGGCGGCGATTGGACTGCCCAGCTGCGCCATCTCGGCCCGAGCATCAAAGTGGCAATCAACGGGCCCTTTGGCGCGCCGGCGCAGCGTTTTGGTGATTTCCGGTACTCTCTCATCATTGGCGCCGGGGTTGGCATCACGCCGTTCTCGGCAATTCTCGCCGATCTGCAGCGCAAGGACGACTTGCATATTCGACGGCAGCACCGCCAACAGCTGGACTGCGGGGGCAATTGCCAATATGCCCACGAGACAGTGCTGCCATTACCTCACAAAAGCCCGTATCAGGATGCCCGACATCGGCGGACCGATTTTCATTGGAATGTCCGCGACCGCCACAACTTGTCGTGGCTGTCTGGCCTGCTCAACCGCGTCTCCATGAGCCAGCGAAAGCATCGCGACCTGCAACAAAAATCACCGCTCGATATACGTATCAACACTCATATCACAGCCAATTATACATGCATTGTTCCTTATGTCTTTAGCTGGATTCTCGAAATAAGTCGCAGCGACCAACATCCAGCCTCGTCGCTTACCGGTTTACTCAACGCAACATACTTTGGACGCCCAGATTTCAACATGATCCTTGACGAACACTACGATGACATGCGAAACATGATTGCGAGTAGAAATATGCTCGATCCGGTACGCATATGCGATGAGGAGATGGGGCGAGGGCATGACCGAGAGCGCGATGTAGGCGTTTTTTACTGCGGCGCGTCAGAGGTCGGCGTCTTGCTGGCAGATAAATGCTGGCGGCTAACGAACCGGGGCCAAACTGATGGTAACCGTATTGAATATCATTTTATAGTAGAAACTTTTTAAAGGCATTTTCCAGGTGCCGAGGGCGGCTAGTCGCAACCCTGGAGGTTCACTCTTGGGGTTTGCAGGATGTTGAATCTCTATGTAGGAAATCTCGCGGTTGAGATGGCCACCAGGCGGTCGAAGGGGCTCGCGTATCGCGGAAATAAAACCAAGGAGAAGACGCCAGAAAAATAAAATTTGAGTCGTGGACGCTACGGGTGTTCTCTGGGATATAGTCATGCCTCTGTGCTATGGCAAGTTTAGGCAGCCCTAGCGGCCGGGTTCCATTGGCACTTCCAGCGGGCATTTGTGGCGGGGTCGTCGGAAACACGGCCTAGCAAATGCGTGGTAGAGGCAGGCTGTACTCAGCTACATCTATAGCAAAATGGAATGAATGGGTATAAGTCGTTTTAACGTGGCATGGCAGCATACATCACCACCATGCCGACTTACCCGGTGGCTGTCCTAATATTGGCCTGAGTTAGGCAGTCTGGTGTTCCAGTGCCTGGCCAGAGACGCCACCGTCCACACCAATACTCCAAAAAAAGCACCTATATGTACGAGAAGGAGAAAATGGTTCCTGTACACAGCCAGTTAGAATTGCTAGACTATTACCCCCACCCCTGCATATATATGCGCTGGGTCTGCAAGCATAGTAATTATTGTTCAAAGCCAGGTAAGACGGCCAAGGTCGAGAAAAATATCCGTTGAGAGCGCCCGGGCGTAGAGTACATCTGCGATCCACGGTGGAACAATATATGCAGGTATCAATATAACCGTGCAAAAAGTACTGGTGCGGGGTAGTAAACAATGCAGAAAAGAGTAGGGGAGGCAAAGGTTCCATGGGTAACCCGTCCGCTGCTTTCTAATGGCGCGATTACTATTAGTGACTTCACCTACGACTATTGTAGCCTCCAGTATATATTATAGACACAGCGACCACAACACAAATCGATCGCCACTTTTCTTATCATGATCTCTTTCTGTCACATTGTCCATCTTCATATCGATCTTTCTAAACACCTACCTGAACTCAACTTCACATTCGTGCCCTCCCACCGAGACGATGATGATGCCATTGAGAAACGCCGACACCGTGGTACTGCTTACCGCTGGTGCCGCGCATGCACACTATGCCAGCATGGGACTGGACGGTGTCAGCTGCTATATCTATAACGGCATCAAAGGCACCCCAGACGGCCATATGATAATACGCAACAGCAACGGCACCTGGGTTGACCATGACGACGCCGGCAACCACACCGTCAACATGACGAGCGTGGTTACTGCTCTAATGCGCGCCGGCGGATAGAACGTTATCCTCACTATTGCCAACAAACCGTCACCTACCACATTGTGTATTACAAGCCTTACAACATCTCTGGTTCGTTTAAAGACTATATGTGAGGTTCGTTATTTTTAATCCTGTTGTGCTACACTCTGCTCACAGGGTCCCAGCCAAATGGGTCTACAGCCTCTATAACCCCGCCGTCGCCATCGCTCCGCCTTCCTCCCTTACAATAAATCTCCCGCCGACCCTCGTCTTAACCTAATGCCCCTTCAACGCAAAGCGAAAGCGCGCTCCCAGTCTCCGCCGAAGCACTCTGGCCCAAACTCCCCTAGGCCGGCCCTGAAGCGTGCCGCAGCTCATCGGCCCTGGCGTCCAAGCTAGCCACATTGTGCCGCAGCAGCATACCATCTATACCCTTTGGGGGTCCCGAGCGATACCACCCAGGACAGCGCGCGATGGCTGTGCTAGGCATAGGAGAAGATGTAGAGTCCCGGCAACGGTATTCGTCGTATCCGGGTCTTTGTCCCCTTCGAGGATCTTAAACTCTATCGCGGACGAAAGGCGCAAATCCGACCCCGGGTTGACTGTAGTGCGCTCGCTCACCACTACGGCATGTACTGTATCGAGAACATGGCCGCTAAGCGCCTAAAATATCATTATATCATCTTTTAACGCTACTAATAGAAACAGCTCGGCCATAAGCCCCGTGGCTCCGTCGAGCGGAGGCAGCACTCCGCTTAGCGGACGGCCGAGCCTCCCCATAACGCCCTCCTCCGGAGATGCGTTGCAGTCTGCGCCGTCCACAGGTGACCCGTCTACAGGACGGCGACCAACCCGTAACGGGAACGAAGCGAAGGTCTGCGTGAACTACGATGAGGATTGGTCGGAGGAGGAGGAGGTGGTGCAAAGAGGCAACGACAAGACGACTTCGGCTTTGATGGCTACGTCACGCAGTCCAATAGTCGCGGGAACTGGGAATATCTTGGGCTAGCCTGAAGTTTCTGTCTGTAATTCAGGATATTCCGAGGGTTAATCCTGCCGATGGCCAAGGGGAGGTATGCTTTCGATAGAGGCAATTGATGCTGGCAACACAGAGCTGGCTCGCCTCTTATTGGGGCGGCCGGTTGTCACTTTTACCCGAGATGGCTTTACGAACATGACGCCCCTTGAACATGCTTCGCGAACGGGCAATGTGGAAATATCCAAGCTCATCTTACAAAGCGAGCAAAGGCGCAGATTGGAAAATCATATGGCGTGATTGCTATAGCAGCGGAGAGTGGTAGTGTGGAAATGGCAGAATTGTTATACAACGACGGCACGTGTGTAAAAGAAGAATACCCTTGCTGGGCGGCTAAGGATATGGAATGCGCTAGCGAGACGGACGAGAGAGATCAAGCGAGGACGGATGAGAGTTAACTATATAGTGATAAGTGTTAATGGCTACACTGTAGCCGGACGGCTCTTGTCATTGCCGTATATAAAGGGAGAGTGAATCCTGTTGAGTGGCTATTAAACTGCGATGAGGTATAGCTCAATAGCACTATCTCATAAGAAGCTTTGTCTATAGTAGTGCTTATGTACGAGGAAGAGTGTCTACTGAGATTACTGCGCTCGCCTAAAGTCAGCGTGACCGACGAACAGCTGAAAGACCTACGTCGGAATATACCCAGCCCTCACCTTAGTCAAGCTTAGTTAATTTATCGGGTATTAGAAAACCGGCGGCAGAGTATCGGCAGGCTCTACAAAGTACGCATTTAGAAGTGCACAGGACTATACCGTAGCGGACTATAGAGACCCTTCACATAATCGTAGAGCTTAAAGTGAAGTGAATTATTCTTACTGTCCTAGTATAAGATACCTACCTAGGTACCTAGGTACCTTAAAAACTAAGTCGCTTATGTTATTAGCCTCACTCCTTAACTAAGGGGCGTAGGGCTGTCTAGGCTTTATATATTAACTTATTATTAGATAGTTCCTACCTATCTTATATTATATAAAGTCTTTACTAGAGTGACCTTAAACATATTAGTGTTTATTTCTTTAAGATATAAGCAACACTTAATTCTCACTTCTATAGATTATTAGTGTATAGTTAGACGAGTTATCTAGTGTTAGTTTTTTATTCGCTTTAAAGAAATATTAAATCTTTTAAGATCTTCGTTCTACGTTTTTAATCCTTTCTACTTACATTCACGCTCCTCTTGCCTAAGGTCAACAGACTGTCGAGCCACTAAGAGAGTGTAGGAAGCAAAACACTTGCATTATTAAGGCTCAACTATGTACATTGTACGGCCAAACTGCTGGCATTTTAGACCTCACTAATACAATTTTCTATATATATAAGTGAACACTCTTTACTAGTACTAGTATTAATATTAGGTATATTAAAGTTAGAATAATAGCTAAGAGATATAGTCACACTATTCTATATAATAGTTAAAGTTTACTTTATAGTTTATATTTTAGTAACTATTTATTTCTCTTAGTGTTTTAAGATAGCTTTTAATATTCTCTATAATTTAAGCTAATCTTATTTTAGCACCCTTAAGGCGAATTTATTCTCTCTTAAGCTAAGAATAAAGATACATTATCTTCTCTTATAGCTCGTCTACTATATTAATAACTCTTTAATGAACTTTAACACTTAGCCTATTAACTATCTTAACTAACTGTTTAGTTTCTAACCAATTTCTGATGTTGTTTATGGTCGCTTCAGCTAGTATATCATGCAGTGCTGTGTCTCTAGTTCTGCTTAGGGCCTCTTTCGCTGCATTGAGGAATGGTCGGCCCGGTCCGCTTCGTCGAATCTATCGATGGCTTCAACACGTATATCGCTCGCCCGCGCTACTTATTGATTTCTTTCTAGAATAGAAAGATACTTAGTATAGATTACGTAGTGTGAGGCGTATCATTCAGCGCTATTAATAGGCCGATTAGTGCTAAGAGATGTTATTTTTAATATAAGACCTAAAGGAGTAGTACTAGGTTCTTAAGACTATAAAAATAAGTCTTTACTTTATTTTCTAGTATTTTATAGTCCTTATATACTAGAATAAATAAAGTATATTTTTATATAAGGATGTAAAAACTATAATAATAGTATAGTATAATAATAACTATATTTAATATAAATATTAAATAGTCTATACTAACTACTTATATACTTAACTTTTAAGTAACTATTTTTAAATACTTTTAGATTTAATATATATAGAATAATAAAACTTTTTCTTTATTATACTCTAACTATTCTATATAGAGCTTTATAAATAATTACTACTTAATACCTTTTTTATACTATACTAGAAAAGACTCTCCTAGTATACTCTATATAGTTAGTTTATTTACTTTTTAATTAACTACTTTTATTTTATTTTTATTCTTTTATTTAAAAGAGAGTATTCTTAGTATTATACTTAGTTAATAAAGTTCTATCTATTAAGTTTTATTTATTTAATTCTATCTATTAAGTTTTATTCACTTACTTTCTTCTAATAATCTATTATCTTTTATAAGGATAGTAGTTTTTAAATAGTACTAACCTTAGTTAATAAAAGTGTATTATTAGTATTATAGTTTATTAAAGTTTCTTTATTTTCTTTATTATCTTTCTTTTTAGTATAATAATTCTTAATTAGTTTTAACTATTATTAGTAGCTTTTATCTAGTTAGTACTTTTTAGTCTAATTAGTTTAGTTAATATATTTTATTTAGTTTACCCCCCCCCC
>NW_017387370.1:0-2874 GCF_001636725.1 Cordyceps fumosorosea ARSEF 2679 | reverse complement strand
CTCCCCCCCCTATTTAGATATTATTAGTAGATTATAAAAAAAGACTAGAATAAACTAGATTATTTATTATAATTTAAGGGCCTAGGGGTGTATAAGTAAGTAACTACTCTATAATAGATAGACTAAACCCTATGTTAATCTAATAGAAGGAAAATAAGATTATTAAATAAAAGATTTAAGGTTTAGTATATTTCTCTATAGTAGACTATTAGAGGCTTTTAGATAGTAGATATAGCTTTACTATAGTTATAATATAGTCTACTATTATATTCTATATTATTTACTATTAATAACTAACTAACTTAAAGACTATTCCCTTAGAACTTAAAGTCCTATCTATAGTAACTAGAGTATTAATATAACTATATATAAAAAGTCTATTCTAGCTTTATATTTATTAATTATTAAAGTTTCTTATAGTAAGTATAAATTAGATTATTACTTAAATAGACTTTATTTTTAGTTTCTAGTCTATATAAATTAATTCTTATAATAGTATAATTAAGAGAAAATACTACTAAATAGTATAGCTTTTAAAACTTAAGTCTCCTCTAAAGTAGACTTAAGTAACTTAATAATAGACTAATACTAATAAAAGTATAAAGGTTATTATTTTTATAGTAAAGTACTAAAGGACCCTTTATTAAAATAATATATTCTTTAATAAAAACTTATTTAGTTTTAATTATTATTTAAAAAAACTAATATAATTAGTACTTTAAACATTAATAAATATAATTTAATTTCTTAAGAGAATAAAACATTAAACATTAAATATTATAAAAGAATTAACTTATTAAATTAATTAAAACTTATTTAGTATTAAAAGACTTATAAAAATTAAAAAGTAAAAAAAGTTATTATTTTTTTCTTGTATTTTTATTTATAAAAATAAAGACTATTTAAGTAATTAAACAAATTAGATTTTCTTAAAGTTACTCTATAAGGCTTTTTAAAACCTAAAAGAAGAATAAAAGTCTTTAATATAATTTCTTTTATATATATTTAAAAAATAGAATTAAAAAAAGAAAATAAAAAAAGAAAATAAAATAAAAATAAAAAGAAAGATAAAAAAAGAATAATAAAAGTAATAATAAAAAGAAAAAAAATAGAAAAAAAGAAAGTAAAAAAGAAGAAAAAAAGAAAAACTAAACTATTAAAGAACTTTTAATTAAACGTTCTTTTATTTATAGTATTATTATCTTTATTCTATACTTTACTTTATTTTTTAGTTAGAATAGTACTAACTTAAAGACTTAAGAGATTATATTCTATATAGTAGGGTTATAAGACTATTATTAAAGACTAATTCTATAGTTACTATAAGTAGGTATTAATATAAGGTTAAATTAAATCTCTTATAGAGAGAAGAGATAAGGAGGGTATTATAAAGTAGCTACTATATATAAGGGGGAGTCCCCCCCCCTCTATTAAGTCTATACTTTAGACTACTAGACTAATAATCTAGTTAGACTATAATCTAAGCTCTTATATAGCCTTTTTATTATAAGTATAAAAAAACCTCTATATAGTTCTACTTAAATAAAGAATAGTTTTTTTTATAACCCTACTTATATAAGATAGGAGTATATACTATATACTATATATACTCTCTCTATTTTACTATTTAAATGCAAGATGCGCTGCTAGAGCCACTAAATCCGGCGGGTTCTGCCGCCGTTTTTAGCGGCCAAAACAGTGAGGGACTCCCGCTCTAGGCCCACCCCTGTCAGGTACTATGTACCTCTGGCGGTCTTGCCTACACAACCGGCCCACACCCCCTAACCACAGACAGGAGCCTACTACGTTAATTCTCGTTTTCTATTGTTGGGTGTTATCCTATTTTTATCGCCCACGTATTCTAGTGGCCTTTACCACCAGAATAGCCGGCACCACAGTATATAGAGTGGCGGCGCCCTCGTTTTCACTCACTTCTTATGTCTTCTATCACCCTAAGTCCATTATAGCCTCTAACCTAGGCCACCTCTACACTAGATTAATAGAAACAATCCTTCTATAATACTAAGCGCTATCACCTACACACACTATATAAACACTCTAAATAACCACCACCTTAAGTTCCTCTAGTTTTAAAGAGCTAAGTAGCTTAAAAGAGCACTTAAGCCTACACTACTCTTAACTAAGTAGTATACTATAAACTAGGAGTGTCTTAGTAACGTTTAATTTATAAAGCCTAAGTACTCTACTAAAATAGAGATTAACGTCTCTAGTATCTTTAGAAGATAGAAATAGTACACTAAGATCGCCTATAAGCCTATCTTAGAGCCTATAGTTAACTTAAGTGTAGCTACTATATTAAGAAGGAGGTTAGTGACTAGTGAATAATACTTATAAACCTAACCTATACTATTATAATAGACTTTTTCCTCTTTATCTATAGGAACTATAATGTCTAGTTATAGAGTATATTAGAAGAGTATATTTACTAATTCTAATAACTCTATATAACTATTATAGACTATTATATAAATAGAAATAATATAAAGGAAGTCTATAAGGTATTAAAGCCCTCTAAGCTAGAACACCTAACTATACCTATTAACTATAGCCTAGTACTATTATAATATTTTAATCCCTTACTTTAATCTCTAAGTACTAAACATTAATAGTAAGTTAGTCTTTAATATTAATAGTCTTTAAGTTATTCTAATATTTAATATTATATATAATATAAGTGTATTTAGCCTTAGGCGTTATTAGATCTAGTTAACTAGTTACTACTAGCTCCTATATTATACTAGGGCCTAACCTATAGAACTTATAGATAGTAAGAGAAAAGGTCTAAAGGATAGCTTTTAAGAGATTCTTGTTACGAATCAAGAATGTATGCAAGGCAGCCGGGGAGGCGGCCCA